>NC_070647.1:16182219-16355838 GCF_947347685.1 Pleuronectes platessa | reverse complement strand
TTTGTGGACCTGAGGTGGTGACAGAGGATATTTCGGTCCATAATCAGCACCTTAAAAAAACCTTCTCCCTCCCTGTGAGGGTTTTATAATCCACTTGTCTGAAAAGCTAAGGGAAATACAGATCTACTTTATGATAAGTATTGAACCCCTAGGGTACAGAAAGGTGATAGGTTTTAAAACAATACAATTTAATATAAACGATTATGTGAACACTCAAGTTTCATTTTCACCTTGAAATGAAATGAAACTTCTTCTGCTCCGGCTCGGAGACAAACAATTAATTAATTAAACCGACATCCACCAGTTCCCACAAGGTAATTATCTCATGTGTGGAATGGTTTATAAACATCCCATTAAGTGGCTCTGCAGTTAACAGCCCCACGCACCTGAGTGTTTTGATTGGGGATCTGGAGGAGCAGGGCCAGGCTGGTGTAGTCGAAGTTGTCGTCCAGCGCCACCAGGGCCCCGTGCACGCCGCTCTCCAGCAGGATGTTGGCGTAGTCCCTCAGGCCGATGCTCTGCACCCAGCGGATCACCCGCTCGTTGCTCCACACCAGCACGTCTGCAGGCACGAGGATAAGATTATTGTTTTCTCTTCAATTTGTTGGGATGTGTTATGTTATTGAGTTCTCTGGGTTCCACTGGCCTCTCATCTCGTGCTGGCTGTGCTCCCGGCGTCTCTCCAGCTCCTTCCTGTCGTAGTTGAGCTTCTTCAGACCCATGATGCCGTACTGTAAACTTGTTCTGGCAACACAAAAGCAAAAAAACACAATTAAAACTCCCTCATCTTCATATTTTACAGGCTTTAATTCTACTCTCTGAAATCCTTTTCTTTCTCAGAGAGTCGCCCTGAGTCTACCTGTGGAAGCTGTCCACCATTTTGAGGTGCACCCTCAGGTCCTTCTTGGTGAGGTGGTCCAGCATGCGGGCGTCCACCAGGCACTCCATGAAGTAGCTGCGGTACTGAGGTAGTCCGAGACTGGGCAGCCACTCGTTCCCTATCCACTCGTGGTTCATGTCGCCGTAAGCCAGAGTCTGAGAGGAGACTCACGTCAGGACACATTCAGAACCTCGAAAAGAAAAACTCTTATTTGATGTGTGAGTAGAAAGAGGGTTCTCCTACCTGTGCCCAGCTCCCCTCCTCAGAGTCTGATTTCTGGTTGAAACACAAGGACAAGACAAAACAATGACATGTGATCATTCTGTGGCAAATCCTGCAGCTGAACCGAACCAACAACACAGTGCATGATGAATTAATCGCCAATTTAAGCAGGGTGGGTTTTACGTTGCTACTGCCTGATATCTGCTGCAACATACTAAAATGTTACCCAGTGTCGAGTTGGTCGTGTAACTCCTACGTCTATAAGAAAACCAGACGACACGAAAAAAACTTTCCTTCTTCCCAAACTTTGAAATATCCACAAGCAGCTTTCAAGACACAGTAAATAGCTCGAGGTAACTGTTGAGTAGAGGGAGAAAGTAGCTCAAACCTAAATGGCCTCATGGGGCCTCTCTTACTCTCAGATGTTGTCCGACCCAACAGTTGCATTTTTTTGGAAGAAAGGATCCTAATGGACTCAAATGCTGTCCCCTGGAAAAAAATGGTACATGATTGGCCTTTTAGGTTTGTTGTTACTGAAACCAGAGAGGAGGTTCGGAGTATCTGCCGGACGTCAATAATACATGTTGATCTCTAGGAGATGGCATTGAAATAGGGCAGTAGCCTATGTGTCGTATATTCAGTCATGAATTATAATTAAAACCCAACATAACGATGGAAAACCTAAATACTCTTTGTTATCATTTGTGTTTTTGCGTTAAGTCTTTTTTTCTGTAGACGCAAATCCTGAATTTCACGTCTTGCTTCTTCAAGGTGACTTATCAGAGTTGGATGTGAAGAGCAAGAAGCTTTTAGAGATCTGTTCTATGTTGAGTCATTTTTTTTTTTTGTGTTTTATCAGCTTAGTCAACAGGATCAAAGTTATACTGAAACAATAAGGCTGTTCAAATATAAAGCTTGTGTCTATCATTAAAAACAGCAGCACTTCTAGGGACTACAGGAGCTCAAGGGAAAAGGAACCTGGGGGGCCTTTCATTGGACCAGAGCCATGCCCCCCCCACCTTCACTGTCTGTACACATCAATAATAGTAAAGTGCTAAAGTTAAACTTCAATCTTCAACCAAACCTCTAAAGTTCTGACGTGTTTGTCAGAAGGTTCATGACGGATCACCGTCTGGGGTTAATCCAACGCAAGCATCCTCAGTCGGTCACCACCGGGGTCCAGCTTCATTTAGTCCATTTAATATGCACACACACACACGACTGGTAGAGGTAGAGAAGGGGTGAGGGACACAGGGGGACTGACCGTTTTAGAAGGGGCTGCCATGGTCTCCATCTCCTCATGGGTCAGCCATACATTGCCTGACGCCTACAGGGGGCAGAGCCCAAGAGACAGAGCAGCAGCAGCAGCAGCAGCAGGGTTGGTAGTAGAGGTCCGGCAGGAGGGGCAAGCAGTGTTAAAGAAGAAGAGCAGCACCACTGTAAGCCAATAGTGTTAAAGCATCACAGTCAGATGATGACCTGGCCCCTGAACCCACCGGGGGTCAAAGGGCAAATACAGAGAAACAAACAAAAAAACACACAAACAGAACCGGGCACGGAAACAATCATCAGCTACAGACTGTGCAGGACGAACACAGAGAACAGACGACAGAGGCCATGCACAACGACACACAGCGGACCAGTTAGTACCGACAACGTCAACACACACACATGAACCACACACGTGTTCCTCTGCAGCTGGGAAGGTCCTTCAGTCAAATTACAGAGAAACAACCTGGACTCTAGAGGTGTCAGCCATGAAGTCATGTTTATCTCTATCTGCCAATGAGGATATTTGTGATCGTTGAGTATTAACCAATTGTTAATGTCATAGAGAAGCCAAAAATAAAGGCAATCGCAATTTCCTAGATTTCTGCTTTCTCTATGAAATGGATTAAAAAAATCTAATCATTCAGAGCTCACAGCAGTTTTACTGTTATGTCCTAATATATGGATATAAGACCGATCTCTAAAACATGGCGGCAAAATCCCAGAGTTCACAGATTTATCCTTTATGTAATTTGTGTGAATAACCCTTTTAATGCTTATTCTACCATAATTATTGTCCACGTTGTTGTGTCATCGCGGCGGCGGTCAAGATTCCAGAGACTGTAAATAAGGATTGACGAAAAATCGCCTCCCCCCCCCCGGGGGCTGGCTGCTGTTTAAGTCATGAACCCTGCCTCCTCCTCCTCCATGTAAGTGGATGGGACATCAACCAAACAAAAAAATGGAAGCGCACGTCATTTTCACACTGATGTACAAGTGTTCATGTTTCTGTTTGGTTTTGTTTTACATCCTTATTGACAGCTGGGACTGACTCACGATTGGTTGAACTTGTTTATGGGCGGGACTTGGATACCGAGGCTCCACACCACGATCACTCATAACAGAAATATCTTTGCTTCATGTTTGTATAGCGGGAGGAGGCAGAGACATGTCGTCCATCTTTTGTTACAGTCAATGTTATGAACAGTATAATGGTGCAGCCACAGACATGGCAGAAGAAGTGGTGGACTTAATGCACGAGGTGGTTTCTGAATGAGCGAGTCCTCTCCCCCCCCCCCCCCCTCAGTTTCCTACATGGACAAACACTACGAGCTCAGTTAACCTGATTGTGACAACAGGCAGGAGCCCCGTCACGGTCGGGGGGGTTTGTCGCATGCTCCCTGATGAAAATTTCATGAGGTGGGGAAAGTGGAGCCAAGTGGCAGAGGAGAGGGTGAGGTAAAGAGAGGGGGACACCGGGGGGGAGGGGGGAGAGAGAACCAGGAGCTTGTGAGTGATGGCGGCTTCATGCAGAGATGTGATTGGTAGAAAGAAAACTTCTCGGTTTATATATATATATATATAAGAGCACAGAACGTGTTGTGTCTGTGATGTATGGTCTGTGCCCCTCCAGTGTGAAGCTCATTGGTCCTCGCTCCGCTATCGTTAAGGAGTCCTGAGAGACCAACTGGGAGCAACTGGAGAGCTACATACTGGTTTAATGTTTCACACACCAGGCCGCCAGCGACTCCCACTGTCACACACAAGCACCGACTGCAGGGATAAAAATACAATAATCACTGACACGTGGGCTTTTAATATTATTGTTAATACGTCGGGGGCCGGCGCCACTTCACTTCCTGTCACCCCCCCCCCCCCCCACGGGTGTCGCCCATGTGTGCGGGAGTCGTGCATGTGAGCGGAGAGAACGTTCAGTCGTGAAAACATTTGGCAGAGCTGCTTTGGAGGAAGAAGTTAAACTCTGTGGTTTACATTAAACATCACCTGCCTGTTAGCTTAGCATTAAGAGGCTAAACTGTGACTTAATGCACCAGAACGTCTAAAGCAAACTAATAAAATAATGTTTAAACTCCTTTATCCAGATTAAACAAAGGAATCCATCTTCACTTCTCTTTCAGGTATCACTGATTGACCTTGTCTACTTTCAGAAAAGATTTTATCCAGTGATTGTTCTTGTGATTCAGAGTTTTATGATGCTACCTAAAAACTCTCTCCATATTATTACAGGTTGGAAGACAGGGTGAACACCAAAGTCAGTGATTGGACTTTATCGATTGTTCCCTGACAAAGTTATTAAATATGCTATTGTCAATAAACAGAATCTGAAAAAGATTTGGGCTCTTTAGGAGCTGTTTCTCATCTTCCACTCTTAATGCTAAGCTAAGCTAATCAGCCCCTTATTGTAACATCTAAGCAGTCTCTGAAAGACTCAATTAAAACCTCTCCTTCCTCCAAATGACTTCTGTTTCTGGACGACAGAACTTTCTCTCTGTGTTCGTCACGTTTTTTTTCCCCGTCGGACTCACGGTTCTGGAAGTGGGCGGGGCCGAGGGGCTGGTGAGGGAGACCATTTCCTGGATGGCCAGGCGCAGTTTGAGCCGGTGCAGCGGGTTGCTGATGCCGATCTCCCTCTGGATCTCCGTGTCGGAGAGCGCCGACATGATGGCGCCGCTCTTCACGTTGGCTCGACACGCCGCCACGTACCACGCCGGCATCCCCAGCCACAGCTTCACCACACGGACGGGACAGGAAACAAGGGAGACACATGTTGAGTTTAGTTTATTCATTAATCTAGACAAAGAAAAACATTAAACATTTTTGAAAGAAGTAGAAATGAAGTGTTAATTTCCCTTCCTAATTAACTATCCCTGGAAACACTGAATTCTTATTATCTAACATTAAAACAGTGTTATGTTGTTATAAAATACTTAAAGCTGTAAATATGTGGGAGATAAATGGGCTCATAATTTGGCTCGTTGCTGTACGTCCTCCTCTCAACACTAGGGGGCAGTAGTGTTTTTAGATGTTTCCTTTTTATTCTCCAAAACTCATCACAAGTTGTTGGAGTATTATTTTGATTCATCACCAGTGAAGTTTGAACTCTCCTTATTGTAACATCTCAATAATAAACTCAAAGAATTGCAGCAGCTATATAAAAGGGCTGCGATGAATAAAGAACAACTTTTATTTTCTTACCTCCAGCCAGGCGACGACAGTGGGGCCGTCCCATTGGGCGAAAGGTAAACCCTTCCTCCTGGCGTCCTCCAATAGCTCGTGTCTGAGGGCGGGGCACAGAGGAGAGCAGGCGTGAGCACGTGAAGCTGTGCATCGTCATGAACACACATTTAAAACCAACATCATCTTCATCCCTCAGTCAACATCCTCATCCCTGCACAGTGTTAAACCTGCAGCAACACCGTGTGTGTGTCTGTACACACAACATGAGAGAGAGAGCAAGAGACTCACACACGTTTCATCTCACATGAAGAGCTGGACAGGGCATTGTTTTATCATTCATCCCTCGAGAAGGGAGCACACACCACACAGACACACACTCAGATACACAAACACTTCCTGATGTTAACATTGTCCCTGTCTCATATTTCTGTATTTTTCAAATTTTTGAAGAACACAATCAAATCTGATGAGGATCATTTGTGCATTTGTCATGAATTTGAATTTTGTGAATCAAAATAAGTATTGTTTAAGGGCAGTGATCGGTTTTTAGCAACTGTACGATGACAAATATTACTTTCAGCTGTATAACAGATGAATATTAAAATAATATCTGCCTGAGTTTATTGTGAACATGGTATCTTTATCTGATTTATGTTTCTGTACGTGCCCTCCGAGTGCCCTGCTCGTATTTTCTATGTTAATTCTTTAAATCTACATATATATATATATACACAAATGGCTGAAGTTGTGTGTGTCCTCTCTTATCGTTAACACAACACACACACACACACACACCAGCAGGACACTGTGCTCCAGTAGCGGCTCAGTGAAGTCGGACACTTAACCGCTGCTCTGCTCATCCCAGTTCAGCCACTCAGGACTTATTCTGCTGAGAGAGATTTTTCTTTCGCTGCACTGTTACTTTGCAGTTTGTGAATAATGCAGTAGGGCTTTTTTTTTTAAGTAACTTTTCCTCTCTTTTGCTGGGCTCTGCTCCACGTCCCCCACCCCCCCCACCCCCCCCAGCAGGTGATGGAGTGTAACTGGAGAGGGGAGATGTTTGTCTCGACTTCACTTTCGAGAGCCGACCTGCTCGACACGATGCAAACTGCACCTCATGGAGGACGAGCGGCAGAATAGACGCTCGCGGTCGGTCGTGTTGAATCCTCCCACACTCGCAGAAAACTGACAAACAGGCCTGACAAGCTGAGGACACACTCACACCCACACACACAAACAATGCCACTTCTTATTTCTATTTAGCGAACACATTTCATAACGGATACAAAAAAAAAACTGAGTCAACAACCCATTCCCTGAGTATGTTGTCAAAGATCTCGACAAATGGAAGGAGTGGGCTTTTCGTAATAACATGATAACAGGTGGCGCTCGCGGTGAAAGGCCACTTGGATACAGGTGACAGGAGAAACGTGTTCATCCAAACACAACCGGGCACATTCACTGTCTATCGCCGGGCAGATAGCTCATGTTTTATTATGTTCAGGTCGGGTCTAATGCATGGAGAATTACACATCCACTGAACATAGCTAGGGGGGGGGGGAGAGAAGGGGAAGTAAGGAAACAGTTATGATCAAATCATACAAACAAAAAAAACCACATTCCCATAACCAGAAAAATGCAGCTGGTTATTTCACACAAATAGAGAGAGAAAGACACGTATAAGGAGAGGAAGACATTCCGGGGTTTGACAAATTGGACCCCAGTGTGTGTGTGTGTGTGTGTGTGTGTGTGTTTTTTTTTTTTTATAGCGGCGGCACATTCTCTGTCCAGCCAAGGATGCAGCTGCGGAAACTGAACTGTAGAAAGGGGGGGAAGAAACGTCTTCAGATGGGATATGAAGAAGGAAAGAAAGAAAGAAAGAAAGAAAGCAATGGTGTTGTTAACAGCCATGGACGAGAGAGAGAGAAAGAGAGAGAGAGAGAGAGAGATAAGTAGATAAAGAGACGTCAGCTTTGGCACTGGTCATTCAGGAGAGGAGGGGTTTGGGGGGGTAGGGGAGGAGGGGGGGTGGCGACAGGATGTGGCGGACAGACAGGAGAGATGGCAGACAGGGCGGTGTATGGCTCAGACAGTTTTCATTATCCAGGAGCTCAGTTTTCACATCCTCACAACTTACCCGCTTTTTGTAAGAGTCAGAGGGTGATGAGAGGGGGAGGAGGGGGAGGAGAGGAAGAGAGAGAGAGAGAGAGAGAGAGAGAGAGAGAGAGAGAGAGAGAGAGAGAGAGAGAGAGAGAAAGAGCGACGGAGGGGGGGGGGGAGACAAAAGTACACACATGTTAATGAGTTAATTGGCATTTTAAACCGCGTGGATCTAGACAAAAAAAAACAAAAACGCACACACTCGCACGCAGTCGCACACGTAGACGTCACAATGGAGGGCATTCGTTTTGCAGGAGCATCTGTAGACCAGTCCAAACACGTTGTCTTCTACAATGCAGTCCTGACCACGGCTTCGTGCAGCAGAGGAAATGAGGGAATGCACCGGAAACACAGCAAGGCCACGCCCTCTCGCCCCCCCCGCCCCTCGCCGTCCATGACCTCACATTCCGTTCACATTCACATATTTGTGGTTAAAGGGAGGAACACAATAAAAGCCCCACAATGAGACCACAGCGGTATCGATCGACCCCAAGATGCTGAAATGGAAACAGTGCAGGCAGCTGAATGGCATGCAGCGTGGAGGAGGCGCCAAGATGCAAGATGGCGGCGGCGGTGGGGGCGTGGCCTTAATCCCCGGAACACTGCTATGAAGGAAGTCGGCGCGGTGGAAGAGAAAATACACACGTTTGTCAACATGGCGGACAAACAATACTCGCTATTGACCCACTACACCGGGGGGGGGGGGAGCAAAGTTATTGGTCATGACAAGTCAATGTGCACTTCGAGCAAATGACATCCATCATTTGGCACTGGGGCAAATGGGCAAATGCACGCACACACACACACTCTAACACACAGACACACACACACACTCTGTCTGAAAGATAGAGAAGAGATATTCCCCCCCCCCCCCCCTGTTTTCATTCTAGAGGGCAGAACACCCCCGACCTGGCAGCGTGTTGGGAAACCACCTCCAAATTGAAGAAGTAGCTTTGAGAGATTAATCGTCTTCTCTGCTCTGGATCAATACTGTGACTTTGTCTGTGCGTCCGAACACAGTGGAGCTGATCTCTGCTCCTGGATGCTGCTCCGGCTTCGGCTGCTCTATCGACCCGGCTCCACACATGGTTAGAGAGCAGCCATGTTCACGCACAGGAGGACGCTAAGAGGAACAGGACGTGGACAGACGCTAAGGCCACGATTTGTTTATCCTCCAGCCGGATGACCTACCGGACACGATTCCCCTAAATAGGATGAGCCACTGTTTGAAGAGACTATACTGCCAGGGGGACATGTCTGTTCTGAGGACCCCTGAGAAGGGGCGGGGGGTCCACCTAGATGACTGCTTACTTCTTTTTCATCCTGCGGTCCTTCTCGGCCTGAGTCCCCAGCTTCCCCAGGCCCAGGTCCTGGCCGGCCATGTCCGGGTCCATCATGGTCGCTGACAAACAGAAGAACGCAGGTTGTTTTCAGACGTGCTAAGTGAATAAAGAGAGAATCATAAAACCTCAGCGAGCAGCACTCACCTTGTGGATCCACCATGACGTGTCTGTGTGCCATGTGAGCCATCCGGCCCTTCTCCTTCTTGCCGAACAGCCGCCCGATGGACGACTTGATGCCCTTCTTCTTGGGCTGCTTGTGGAGGGAGTCTTGGCTGCTGGCCACGCTGCTCAGGGCGCTGGCCTCGGCCTCCAGGGAGGCCACCATCCTGAGGACGAGCAGGAGACAACATGTCTGAGAGGCCATTTCTCAAAAGGTCACAACGTGTTGATAGATGATGAAAACAGACGTTTCTCAGCCCTTTAAACCTCCATGCTCCTGCTTCATACTGTTCTTTTCTCTGCAGTTTTACATTTCTAACCCGATGAGCTTATTCCCCCTGTGCTGCTGACACCTACCCTCGAGCGTCATTGTGCGAGGAGGCTGGCAGTGTGTGTGTCATTCGGACTGTGCGTGGCGTCGGAGGGGGGGATGTCTCACACTTGATGGTGGCCTTGTCCTCGTGGCCGTCCTCGTCCACCGCTGCAATCTGGGAGACGAGGACACACAGAAAAGAAAAATACACGAAACATGAGTCTAATGAAGCATTTCTTATTTGTCCAGTGAGGATAAAGAAGTCGTGGTGTAAGACAAACCTTTCTCCTGTGTTTCCTCAGATCACTGGGCTGTCGGATGTGAAAGGGAAAAGACAACCGTCAATATCCTCATTTTAAAGAAGGGACAGACACAAATGAGAGACGATTGGCTCGTTGGTGTGAACATCATGAACCATTAGATGCTCGTGAGCCTTCAGCTGATTCCAGAGCATCAATTCACAGATCGATACCAGAGGGACGGACGCAGATTGGACAACAAATCATTTGACCGATCGATAATAAAATCACATTCCCTTTGAGAGACGCCTGGAAAAAGTCTTCCCCCCTTGCCTCGGGTCATTGTAGAGAGGAACTCATCTGATTGTCTATTCTAAGAGAAGTGTGTGTGTTTGTGTGTGTGTGTGTGTGTGTGTGTGTGTGTGTGTGTAGCCACCACACTGTGACACCTGCATGATGACAGCTGACGGAGCAGAACACTCTCTGTACACGACATGCCTCTGCACGCAGATTCAAAGTCTTCAAAGATTAATGTCTTTACTGTACAGCCGAGCACGCAGGGAAACTGTAAACCTCAGACATGAGAGCGCTTCAGGGAAGACCATGACACATCTACTGATGAACTCTCTGACCCGATACTGTTATTTGTTTTGGCTCAAACTTTACTCCATAGTGTGATATGGTCCAAAAAGCACATAAAAAGCTCATGGCATATAAACTGTGGCTCCTTAAATCCCCACAATCCAAGAGGGACTGAAGAAGAAACTGATATTCGGTCAGAACTCACCAGTGTCATGACCCCCATGCGCTCCATGTCCCGAGCAGGACTCCGGGGGTCGAGTTTGGGGGTGGAGTGTCCGCTGGGTGGGGAGGAGGAGGCCAGGGAGGAGGCGGTGGCTGAGGCAGTGATGGAGGCTCCGTGGTGGTGCATTCGGGCCAGGTTGAGCCCCTCCAGGCTGACGCTGGCCACGCGGTTCTCGATCTCCTCCGCCCGCAGCTCCGTGGACTCCTTCTCCTCCTGGATCAGCCTGGGGGAGGAGGAGGAGGAGGAGGAGGAGGAGGAGGAGGAGGAGACGTGGTGAAAAGCTGCTGGTGAGTTTGTTGCCTCGTGTGTTATTGTTAATATCTTAAACGGCTGAAATATAAATGATGCGATGTGATGTTAAGCTGTGCATCATCCTGGATTAGACTGATCAGTGACACCATGACCGGGTTTGAACTACAAGAGGCTTTGGACGTGGATTCCTGGAGATTTGCATCTAATTCCAGTAAATGAGACAAACTAATTAAAGTCCACAGATGCAAAAAAAGGGTCTGGAAGTCAGGTCATTAGTTTTTTAACCCTTCCCCGAGTCCAGGCTCATAATTAGCCGAGAGCTCAGCACCAGGGATCCAGGATCACTATCTGCCACCAGGTCTGAATTAAAGCTTCCTGAAACCCTGTCTGTGTAGATCAGTGAAGAGCAGGCGGCACATTAAGAACCCTTGAAATAAGAACTCAGTGAAAATGTGCCCGAGGTTATGAATATGTAACAGTGCATAATTACAGCATTAACAAGCAAGAGGCAGATCACACTTCGAAGAGACTCAGAGTGAAACTGTGTTCGCTTCAGTGATAAGAAATGTGATTTACTGACGAAGAGAAAAATGAAACCTTAGAATGAAAATATAAACGTTTCTAGAACATATGATCATAACGATGCAGGTTTCTTTCTGCTTCTGGAGGCACTGACATTAATAAGTGTTATTTGATAGTAGAAGTACACAATTTGAAGCCAAGGAGGAGTAGTAGAAGTACTGCAAAGACGTAATAATACTACATAATATCACCTCAATGTCAGAAACATGAATCCCAAAGGGCTCAGCCGTCTTAAAACCACATCACGTACTAAGTGGATTTGGAGCAAAATGGATCAGGAACACAATCAGCAAAGGAAGCAGATCACGTCTGGTGATGAGGCTTTTTTATATTTTAAACTTTATACCGAATCTCCTTGTTGATGGCGTCCAGCTGCTCCTGCAGCATCATGGCCAGGGTTTGTGCGTCGGAGTGGCCGCCGGGCGAGAGCAGGTCCATGGAGCTGAACATCGTTTCCCTGTCGTCGTCGTCGATGTCCGACATCTCCGTGTCGCTCTCGAAGTGGTGACCGCCCAGAACGCCGAGCTGCTGGGAGCGCCACTCGTGCTCGCCCAGAGATTTGGCCTGAACGAGACAAACGTGGACAGACTATGAACATCGTAGCATAGAAATAAACTACAGAATCCTGTTTATGTTGCATATATTATTACTACTTTATGAACTCTTTTATTCTCCTTTAAAATTTCTCTCAAATTCAAATTTTTACAGCTGTGCTTTCTCCTGGTTCTCATCTATTTTTCATTTTAACTTCTTGTTTTTACTGTTTTCTGTAACTTTTATTATTTCTGTATCTGTAAAGTTAACTATTAGGCCAGGTACATTTATCTCCTCCCATATATTCTCTTCATATACTAAAAGTTAAAAGGAGCTTAAAACATTCTGATTCTGAAAAAGACAAGATGTTAAATCTGATTTTAGAACTTTACCAAAGGTTAATTATTTTACTACACAGGCGACTTTTCTCTCAGCAGTTTAATCTTTACAGCCTCAGGGTCACGAGGTGATTTCTACGAGCTGCACCATCATGTAGAACCAGTAAGAGAAGTAGAAGAAGAACAGCGATGGAGGGGCAGACACAACGGACCAGCGCCTCACCTTGGTTTCACGCAGACCCATCCGACCTCTCCTCGGCCGGCGGATGACCTTGGCTGAGCGGTAATGGTCCGACTGGGTTTCAGCCAGAGATCCCATAGAGAATCGAAGCTCGGTGGACGTGTCCAGATGAGACCTGAGAGACGAGAAAGACACATTTTATGAACAACACAGAATCTCGAGTCAAATATTCAGGTTCAGTTCCTAAACCAGGATTTTGCTGACAGCCGTACCTCGACAGGCTGGGTTCTGTGAGGGAACCAGTCCTCAGTCTGAACTGGTCGATCTCCGATCTCAGTTTCTCAATCTCCTCTGCCAGATGTGTCTGCAAATAACAGGTTAACAACATGTCAGTGTGTGTTTGTGTGTGTGTGTGTGTTTGTGTGATTACAGTGCGTCAGCCAGCAGTCATTAGTGCATGTCAACAGTGTCGTGGCTCAGAGCTTGTGGAGCTGATTAAATTCATATTGATGAAACTGACACTCTGATTCTTTCTCTGCTGCTTATGAAATTCATCTGATTAACCCCCCCGTTCACCCCCTCCTGTGCGAGAGGAGCTTATGAATATTCAGCAGAAGGTTTATAAAAATGTAACTGACTCAAACAACCAACCTCATTATTTCCCAGTTATTAAATACTTAATAAAAGCGACCTGGTGTAAAACGATGAGGAGAACATCAAGCTACCTTTTCGTGGATGGAGTCCTCGTACTGTTTCCTGTAACCTTCAGAGTCCTGGATCAACACGTTCTGTGAGGAGCAGCAGGAGAAAGAAGAGGTGAGTAAAACCCAGCCCTGACATTTTTCATTTAAAGAACTGATCTGTGTTCGTTTGTATATTGAACCTTCTCCTCCAGAGCGGCCATTCTCTCCTTGAGGTGAAGCTGCAGACGCTCGTTGGACTCGGTGAGGAGTCGGTCCACCGTGTCCGACAGCCGCTTGTTGTGCTCCTCGTTCATCTTCTCTCGCTGTCGAGCCTGGAGGGCAGACATGTAAACTCATTCAACATGATTATTATGATTATGCAGCAACAATTAAGCCCTTAGCTGTGACAAATACAACAGAACAGATTTATTTTCAGTTGTAGAATGTGTTTAAATGGCAAGGAGTAATGAAAACAAATTATTATGTCACAAAAAGGGTTAGTGGAAAACAGATTTTCAGATTTATATTCCCGTCAGTAATCTTGCACCGCTGCTTTAAAAGACTGAATCCTCTTGATCGCCCCCTGGTGGCTGGTTGCAGAAGAGGTCATGAACCCTGCCTCCTCCATGTGAGTGGATTGGACATGGAGCAAACTAAAAATCAAATCAATTCAAATTTCACCTCAAATATAATTTTCCTTATCTTATCCCTCTGATGTTTGTTTGAATACTAATTTTAAATAGTTACTCGCTGCTATAAAAATGGTGTGAAACATCATGATTGACAGCTGAGACTCCAAATTACATCAGAAATCCAGAAGACTTATTTTTAAAACAGCATGAAGAAGTCTTTATTTACACTCTATGTTGTGAAAACTGTGTTTCTCTCTGTAAAACGTGAAACCATTCTATCAGCAGAGTGTGACAGAGACATGATTCGGTGAAGTCTAATCGGTGTGGCCGTGCCAACATGTCAAAGTGGCCTCAAGCTGTCACGCTCATCACCCGAGCGGCCGCCTGGTTAACGGTGGCTGGCACGACGCCTCCGCAGTGACTCACCCTCAGCAGCTCCTGGTTCTTCTCCTCCAGCTGGCACTCCAGGTGCCTCATGCGCTCCTCGATGCTCCCGTGACGCTCCTCCGCCTACACACGGATCACAGCATAGACAGAACAGAGAGAGGGTACGATGATCTGCCTTGTTTGTGACGGCCGAGAGGGCGACAACAACAACAACAACAAAAACAACAACAAAACAAAGCAGTGGCAACGACACAAGCCAAAGCCTCTACCCCAAACTCAAAGATGGAGATCTATTGTTTCAAGCATAACTGGAGAGAGAGAGAGAGAGAGATAGCTGGTTGAAACAAAGAGTGACAAGAGGAAAGATGGAGAGCGAGGCCACCAAAGGACAGAATGGAGGAGGAGGAGAGCCGCTCCAGCACTGCCAAGTATGAGCTCCAGCCAGAAGAGCCATGCAGCTGTCCTATGCTGGTAGAACAGCCAGAGCAGAGTCCCAGTAAACACGCTCGCCACACAACACTCCATGGATGAATGGACTCTGCTCCCTGCAGGAGTCGGCAGTAGCTGTGATGCCCTGTGGGTCTACCTTCCTAAGAATGGAGTTCATGTCTTGGAGTTTAGCTTCCATAACAAAGTGATAATCATCGGGGGAGGAAGAGGAGCTGGAGTCGGACTAGGTGGCCGAGGAAGAGGAGAGGGACACGTTGAAACGTCATGACACGACACCATGTGCACACACAACAAATCTAGAGACGAGGGCAAGTGTCAGAATGTGGCAACATCACGTGTGTTGATATGTGTGTGTTTGTATGTGTGTGTGTTTATCTTCCTACCTTTGTGAGGGCCGCTATCCGCTGGGCCAGTTCGGCCTCGACCTCCGGCAGCGTCTCGGCCTTCCTCATGGTCTGCTGGAGCTTCTGCTCGGCCAGCTCCAACCTCTCCTGGAGCTGCCGGTTCTTCTCCTCCATCTGCACAGAGGCAACATCACAAGGATGGATGTGAAGGAGCAGTCAAGAGGTGTCACAGTAAACTCCCTAGCTCGCTAACTAGAAAGCTGTGTCCATATTCCAGATTATCAATGAATCGAGTTTCATTTCTCCAGCCCATATTCAGAAATCACAGTTTGTTATCTCGTGACCCTGAGGCTGTAAAGATTAAACTACTGAGAGAAGAGTTACTTGTGTGGTCACATAATTAACCCTTGGTAAGGTTTCTGAAATCAGATTTAACATCTTGTCCTTTTGAGAATCAGAATGTTTTAAACTTTAAACTTTTAGTATATGAAGCGAATATATGGGAGGAGATAAATGTACCTGCCTTAATAACTGACTTTACAGATACAGGAATAAAAAAAGTTACAGATGAGAAAACAGTAAAAACAAGAAGTTAAAATGAAACATTATAATATGATTAAAATAGATGAGAACTAGGAGAAAGCACAGCTGTAAAAATGTGTATTTGAGAGAGATTTTAAAGGAGAATAAAGGAGATAATAAAATAGTAACGTCAACAAGCTCAGAAAATGTGCATTAATCAAAACGATGGGAGAAGATGTTGTGTAGCAGAATACAAATGTACTTCTAGAAATAAAGGTCTGGTTCTCAAACTAGTCAGTGGAGCTGGAGTAAAAATACAGAATTCACTCTCAATGTGAACCTCTTCACTCTCTTTTCCTGCCGAAGTCTCCCGGTGGGAAACAGAACCACAGATTTCCGTCTCCAGCAGGAGAAAGCGGCCGTTGGCAGTTTGCCTCGACCCGTCTTTGGAAATAGCAGCGTGACAGTGAGAATAGCAGCAGCTCTGCTCTCGCCAAAGAATGACGGAGGCAACTTTTGCTCAGCGGATAACAACGATCGGCCTGATTTTCACATTCAGATACGGCACCTGCCATTAAGATGGAAATCAACATGCTCCCTGAAAGCACCGGGGCCTGGCAGCTCAATCTCCGGCGATTAGCCCGGAGAGGGCTGGAGCTGTGTCGTGTTGCGTGTCACTTATATTTTGTGTTTGACACCGGGGGAAGCACGACAGAGTGTTTTTGTTGCACCATCTTCCACAAGCTGACCTCCTGTCCGCGCTCTCTTTCATCTGTAGTGACTGCCAAGCCTCCAGCCGCCGAACCACTCATCCACAAACACAAGTGACCGGCTCCTGGGGTTCAACCGCTGGCACAACAGCAAGTAAACTCATTACGCTACCAACGAGGAAGAGTGTTTGTGTGTGGTGGCAGGAGTCCAACGTCCTCAGATGTGATTTCTGGACGTGTTTGATTCCTGAGCTCGAGAGGTCATGAACTTATCTTTGCTCTTTGCTCTAAGATGGACTTGTCCGAGCAACTAGGGGACAAGTTGGAGACAAATTCTCTCATATCCAGGTTCATAATGTGGATTTGTGTTATTACTTGAAACGGTTTTTATTAAAACACTTTCCTCAAACTGTCCATTGCTGCAGCTCCTCTTTTCAGCCTCTGTCTGAAACACTTTGTTTTTCTTCTTTGTTCAGCTTGAGTGGGAACCAGCGACAAGGTGCATGACTGCCCCCTACTGGATCTACTTCTTCTTCTCTCAGAGTCTGACTAACCTTCTTCTTCTTCTCCTCCTCGACTTTGGACTTTTTAACTTTGGAGAACTTTTACAAGCAGAAACAAACCTACATGACAAACTACAGGAAACAAAACTGAATAAACATCATGTGTCCTTCAAGAGATCGTTGCTCGGTGTCTTCTTCCTTTGCTCCTGCGTCTCGTGGCGTCTCCCACTTCTTCTGCTCACGTTAATGTGAAATTCTTTCTCTGCCTCCAGAGCTCAGCTGGTGCTCATGAAAACCTCACTAAGCCTTGTATGGCCGGGCAATTTATCTAATTGGCTGCAGTGACTCACTAAGATATCATCAAAAGGAGAATGAATCTGCTCCGTGGTTCGATCGGATCATTCAGCGTTTCTTCAATTACGAGGACGGGACCGAGCCGAGTGCATCTGCTCAAAGTAAACAGGGTGAAATCCTCAGAGTTCCTTCCCCGGCAGTAATTTCCTCTGACATTATCTGACTGAATGTGAAGAGCTTCTCTCAGAGGAGCAGCTCCGACTAAACCGGCTGCAGGCAGGCTTCATTCTCCTGGATCCAGTTGAACTGATGGAGAACGTTTGGCACAAGATCCCAAATCCTGGAAACAAGAATCACAAAAGCTGCTGGACCGGTCAGTCCCGTTACCGACCTGTCTGAGGAACGCCTCCTTGTTGGCCAGCTCGTTCTCCAGTTTGTCGTTGATGTCGTGCACCGAGGTCGACTCCCGCTGGGCGCTCAGGTAGCGTTTCTCCAGCGTGACGATCCGCTCCTCCATGTCTTCCTTTTGACACATGGCCTGCACACACACATGCACACGGACACAAACAAGCAATGTGAGAACATCTCAGGTTCAGCAAAACACAACAAGAAGTAGCCTCGTCTTGAATTTCAGCTCTTTTTGGTCAGTTTTTGTCGTAAAATGTTAAATAGATTTTATTTATATAGAGTTTTTATAATGTAAGCAACAATCTAAAGACTTGACACTGTACGTCACAGTTTGATGTTTTGCCCGGGACTTAAGAAGCCGGGGATCGAACCATTGACATTCAAGTTAGCGGACGGCCGATCCACTAATCAAAAACCACAGAACAACATTACACACACACATGAGCTACCTGCAGGGAGCTGAATACAGAGCAGCAGTAATAACATGCAGCCGCTCTGATGAGACCACGTTCTCCAGCCCCACAATCACTTCTCCGGCCTGTTAGCAATCAATACTGATCTCAGCTCAGACTCAGAGGAGATCAGCTTGTATTTGTGTACAGTCCACTTCAGAGGCATTCACCTCACAAACACAAGTATTGAGTGGGCTCATGATTGCTCGTTATTTCCAGTTTAACACACAAACATTCATATTTGTTCGTGAAAGTGGCTTCCAGCCGGCTGGTGTGGTGCATAAATATATATATAGTTTATTCATAACATTCACCCGCTTGATTTTGATTGTTTCACCATAAAGAATCCATGTTAATAAAGGACTCTATACATCTTTTTATTTATTTGTACTTAAATAAAGCAGTTTGCATTGATTTGCATTGAATTGTGTGTGTTAGTGTGTGTGTTATTGTGTGTATGTGTGTGTGAGACTCATAGAGACACCGAGGGAGGGAGATTGTGAGTGCGGATGCTAATAGAAGCTTTTTTTAACCCGCTGCTTTCTTTGATGTGTCTCTAGCGACAGTGTGTGTTTGAGTGAGTGTGTGTGTGTTGTGTAACCTCTTTGATGTCCCTCTGGTACTTGATGTTCATCTCCTCCGACTTGATGAGGTCCTTGCGGGCGGTCTCCAGCTCCTGCTCCACCTCGGAGACCCGCGAGGAGAGCGAGGACATGCGCTCCTTCATCTGGGCCAGCTCGTAGTTCTGCTTCTCCAGCAGATCCTGCAGCTCCACCACCTGACCCGCCTCGTGGGCCGACTCCAGGGCGCCGTTGGACAGGCGCTGAGGGGGGGGGAGACGGGTGAGGAGGGGAGATATAACAAAATCAATACAATCTCCTGTCTGTGGGAAGGAATACTGAGGTTATTAAACTATTTGGTCCAAGAGAAAACGACCAGAAGAGAAATTAAAGTTTGGGACTTGAAAGCAACAAAATCTGCAAAAACTAATTAAGAGCAATCATCGAATCTTCTCGTCTGAATCTAAGGAAGAAAGTTCAACACTGAAAACTGTGACATACATTTAAGGAGTCAAGAAAACTGTGTGAAAATCAAAGAAGACTTAAATCATATATATATAAATTCAGGTTTTGTGTTATTGTCTAGAATTAGTGGATCTTAAATTTCATGGATTATTGTCTTGTTGTCTTTTAGTGTTTTGTAAACTCAGCATCTGGTGTAGGTCACATCAGAGTTTATATAAAAATCAAATAAAGAAAAACATGTGTCTTCCAATAAACTGTTTTAAACTCACAGGCACAAAAGATTAAACAAATCCAGTTCCAGAAAAAGAGGTTCTGTGAAATCAGGTAAAATGTTTCGACGTTATCCAGATTAAAAAAACTGAACCGGATGGAAAAACAATCTGCTGATTTCCCATCATGCTCTGGTCTCGCTCCCACTTCAGAAGACATTTGTCCTCCTGAGATTCAGGGTTCAGCCGCTCGAGGCTTTGGTTCTTTTCTCTGCTTTGATTCTTCTGGGAAATGAGAATCACTTCAATGGAGAAATTGCTTGGACGCTCACATTAGTGATATGATGAGGTTGTGCTGGGTTCACTCTGCATGAGGTAGATTATTGAGGAGAGGGGGGACGGAGAGACGCAGATCACACAGGGTTCGAAAACAACTTTACACTAAATAAACACAGTCGCCTCAATTTTATTAATATCCATAATCCAAGGAAGGGAGAATTCTTCCTCCTTGACGAGAGTAGAAAGTAACTCGGGTCCAGAGTAAATCAATTCATCTGACGAGTGAGAGGCAAGGAGTCTAATCCACGATATGAAAAATGAAAGTGGCAGCAGCTTGAGCCCCATGTGTCAGTCGGCATCAGCTGTTATCAGGGAGATCCAGGTCTGTGCTGAGGGTCTGTGAGCTCCTCGGGTCAACATGCACTTCAGGAGCTGACTCCTCCCCCCCCCCCCGTCCCCTCGTGCTGACCCTTCCCACCTGTCACATCAGCCACCCGGCGAGGAGGGGGGGTGGGGGGGGGCAGCGTTCTGCACATCAGCGCTGTCACTCCGCCCCCCCGGCCCACGTCTGACTGCGGTGACATTGAATAACTAAGCGTCTGCCGTCTCGTGACAAGGTTACAGGGCTGTCAGTCCGCTCACCGGAGGAAAGACTCGCCGCAGCAGTTTAACGCATGAGCTCAATTTTCTCTCTGCAAACTTCCAACGCAAATATTCTCCTGGTTTTATCTTCACACCCCCGAGCAGACGATGGACGACTCCTCGTTAGAGTCTGGACGAACACGTTTCATCTTTTCATCTCCACACAGGTCTCCTCTGTGAGACGGGCTCAGGGGGCTGCATGTTTTCCTGATATCGAGCAGCATCGCATCATGTAAGGGAACGTGGCTGCTGTTACACCCCCCACGTCTTTAAATTAATAATCCAAAAGGGGTGGGGGGTGGGGGGGATTAGTATTCAGCTATGCAGATCCACGCGTGCTCCTGCATGAGAAGAGGAGCCGAGGTCACAGCGAGAGCGCCCTCCTCCCCCTCAGGAGTCCCACAGAGCTAAATGTGTGTCATCAAAACCTGTCAATAAATGTTGTGTTGTTTGAATAACAAGTGTGTTTGTGCTGACAATTACAGCAGCGGGGGGGGAATATACTGTACACGTGCAGGAATGAGTTTTATAATATCATAGAAAAGGACTGTGAATCCTGTTTAATGCTCTTCCTCTTCCTCTTCGATCTCAGCTGCTCACCTTGCTGTGGACTTTCTGCTGAGCATCACTTCCGTCCAGGAGGTCGTCTCCTCCGTCCCCAGACGCCACCTTCCTCTGGATGTGAGCATTCTGTTCCCGTAAGGCCACAATCTGCAGGACGGGGGGGGGGGAAGTGCAGAGAGGTGAGAACTCAAATAAAGTCAGGATATTTGGACACTGTGCAATCACATGCTCCTGAGAAAGTCCAGTTTCCTGAGCTTTAAATGCCATTGATCAGAATTTGTATTTTCTATTTTATTCCCTTGTCCTCTTCATTCTCACAATCAGCTGCTGTAATGACTGAATTATCTCATCTTCACATTTCATCTTGATTCCTGCTCTTTCCTGCTGAGCAACATTCTCCAAACCTCCTTAAAAATAAGCATAAAAGCATCAACACATGATAAACACATCCGCCCTCAGCTATGAACTCATGTTTCCTTCTCGTGCAAAACGAGTAAATTCCAGCTGGCACCTCTTTAGGAATCTTAACATGGAAAACATGTGAGCGGCGACACGATCACTATAATCATCACGTCCTCTGGACCTCGAGTCTCGTGGCGTCATAATCCTGTCACAGCTCTGACGGAGGACCACGGTAATTAACTTCTCGTCTTGACACCGTGTGATTATCACTGTCCTCGGGACGGGGAAGAGAAAGACAGGTAATGCCTCCGGGACTGGGCTGACACTTGTACTTGTAAACCAGTGGGGGGGGGCAGCAGACGCTTCTTCTTCTTCTTCACTGTGTCTCAGCTCTATATTTTAAACAACGGCCTAATGATGCTTCCTGACATTTACGCAACGTTATTCTGAAACTGATTCAGATGCAGTTTGAGATGCAAAATAAACATGTCGCCTATTATTCCTTTTTTTTTCTCCTTCTTCTTCATGTCATTGATTTACGTCGAGAAAGGACCGGACAGGACGCATGCATCAGGATTTACTTATCTCTCCTCAGCACCTCTGTGATGAAGGAGGAGGGAGGGATGGGCTGAATGTGGAGGAGGACTGGAGGAGGGATGGACGGGAGGTGTGTGTGTGTGTGTGGGGGGGGGGGGGGGGGGGGGGGTTTCCAAAGATTGATGTTGTCAAGGTGAGAGCTGGGGACGTGCAGGAGGCCGGTGCACCGCGTTTAAATTGTGATCGATCATGCGCTTTATAGATGCACACACACAAACACACACACACAGGATATCGACTGAGATTAAAACTCTTATCCTGATATTATTTTTAACCAAATCATCTAGCGTTACAGTATAATCTGCTCAAAATGTGGATTAATATTCATTATCCTCTATAAATAAAACAGTAAACAACAGGCAGAGAGTTTCCGACACATTCAGCTTCTTGTAAACACTTCTGACTGCAGCAGGTCAAAGGTCGGTGGTTTCATCAGGCTCTTTGCTGTTGTCTCTACCCCCCCCCCCCCAGCAGCCAGAGGGGGACTGGTACCAGTGCTCCGTTCCAAATCAATTACCGGTTCCCCGGCTCGCAGCAGCTCCCGGCTCCCAGGAGCCTCCGAGGTGTGGACATTTCTATTCCGCCTCCTTCCCTCCGCCGCCTCAACGACTAATCACTCATCCGTCCGCCCGCCCTGACAAGTGGGAGGGGGTGTTAACCGTTTAGGAGCCCGGCCCTGCAGATGTGCAGCCTTGTCTTTCTGACCTGGGCGGCTGTGATGTGGGAAATGTCTTCAAAGTGTCCATCACACAGATGTTTGTCAGGGAGGAGAAGCAGAGTTTCAAGGAGACAGATGTCTGTCACCTTTCTTTTAAAAAACTGTTCTCTCTCTCTCTCTCTCTCTTCAGATCTTAAACCTCCTCACTACCTGTCCGTCCACTCACCTCCCCATCTCTCCCTCTTCTCCCTCCTCCCCCCCCTCCTTCCCTCCTCTGCCCCTCTTCTCTCAGACCTTCAGTGTGGGCCTGAGTGTCTGACTGGCTGTGAAGCACCAGCCTGAGGGCTTCTTCTCACCCTGTCTGCAGAGGGAGAGCAACTCTGACACTTCAGAGTCTTATTCTCCTTTTTATCTTTATAGCAGCCGCTGTCCTAATCTAACGATTCAACTTTATTAGAACGTTTATTATCTTGTGGTGACTCTTACCTCCTGATTGTTTGCTGTAAGCTCCTCCTCCAGGACGGACACCCTCTCCAGTGACACCCGTAGTCTCTCCCTGACCTGAAACCCAAAACAAACCAGACACACATCAGCACCTGCTTGAAAATCTGTGTTCTCTACACGTCCTGTATTTTGCTCTCAGGTCGGTGACACAGCTCCTTTTCTCACAGTTTAAATTCCAGTCTGGGCCGTCAAGGATGAACAGAGCAGAAAGAAAAGAAAGAAAAAGGAACGAGTGTCTGCTCCCAAAGCAGCGACATGAGACTGGTATTGCTTTTAAAGCACCAGTTGCTGGGAGGAGATTCCCCTCCTCTTCCTTTGCTCATCGCCATGATCCTCTTCCAGACCCTGGAAGAGGATCATATTTGTCCTCTTCCAGGGTCACTGCTGCTGCGATGGAGCGACCGTGCACCATCGCTGCTGTGGCCCAGTGGTATCCTGGAATAGAAGTGAGCCGGGGGTCTGCGGTGCGATGGGACCCCCACCTCCATGGGACGGGGATGGAGGTCATAAATGTGCAAGCTGTGAAATGATGGTGGGGACCAGTGGAGGCTCAAACCATCAAGTGATACCAGGAGGACGCTGCAGTGCCAATGTCTGCCACGTTTAGAATTAGCTGGTCAGTCCATCAATACATTAAAAGACACATATTTATAATTTTAACGTGTGTTATTACTTTGAAAAGTTCTCACTCTCCTCAGACTGTCCATTGCTGCAGCTCCTCTGTTCAGCCTCTGTCTGAAACACTTGGTTTTAGCTCTTAGCGCTCAGACTGGACGCTACGGCCGTCGTGCTGCCTTGACTCACCTTCTCATCGAGGGCCTTGTGGTGTTCAAACAGGGACTTGAGAGCTTTGAGGACCTCGACCTCGCTGGAGACTCCCGAGGGCGACTGAGCCTGACGCTTGACCACCGTCATGCGCAGCGACCGCTCGTGTCTGGACACCAGACACTCCAGATGTTCCAGCAGGAGCTGAGGACACAGAGGGGAGAGATCACTGTCAACATCATCATCATCATCATCATCATCATCATCATCATCATCATCAAGCATTACAACGACATAAAATGGCAGAAACCCTCTTTTGAGAAAAGTTGACTTTTTAGTTTGTTCCACAACTGGGAGGAGTTCAGGTTGATGATCTCTACTGCAGCCAGCCACCAGGGGGCAGAGAACAGGCTTTGGCTGCATAGTTGTTGTCCATCTTCATATTCAGTCCATGTCCTTGTCCCCAACAGCCAGTATAGTTACCTCAGCTCCTCAGTCCGCTCACTGCCCACACATGCCTTCCAACATTCATTAAAACCTTCCAGACACCAGAACCCAGCTTAATTAAAGTTTGCCTGGTAATTGCCCGTCTGAGGATTTGAGGTGATAATAAAGTGAGACAGTGAGAATGACTCTGTCCCTGTTTCCTTGCACCTCCCTCTCCTCCTCCGCCTCCTGCGTCCACACCCAGAGAGAGACGGTGGAGGAAAAATGGAGGGGGGGGGGGGGGGGGACGGGACAGGCTCTTATCTGTGCACAGCAGAACAGCAGAGTCTGCTTGCTGCTCCGGAAAGGAAAATAAATACTTGTCATTGAAGATACGGGACATCAGCCCCCAAAAAATTAAGCTGATCCCCTAATGTCTTCAGTTGTTGGAGACGCTGTGAAGTGGACACAGTGCAGAGTTTGGACGTTTCACTTCTGAGCAGCCGTCCACGTGAAGCTGTGGAACAAGTGGGGAGACTGAATGTGGGGAGACTGAATGTGGGGAGCTAATGACTTGTGTCTGGGCATCAGAAGCACACTGTGCTGCATGGCTGCTCCAGTGCTTCTGCAGCCGGAAGAACCCGGAACCGACCAGATAGCTTAAGCTTCCTCTGGACGCCGTCTATCACAGAGCGCAGCAGGTTTTTCAGGGGGTTTATTTTGTATACAGCAGCTGACGAAGAGAATTTGGGGCAAGTTGGGAAAGTTTGCACAAGTTTCCCTTGGAGGATGAATTTGTAAGAATCGGGAATCATCATAACCTTTATTTTCTGGATGAATACTTCAAATTTCAAGTTTCCTGGCTGAATATTGGAGATAAACTCTGGTGCTTCAGTGGGACAAGTGAGTCTGGATGAGCATAGAGAGTTTAGTTAAATGTCGTCCTCACCCTGGTGTTGTTCCTCTCCGCTTTGAGCTCAGAGATCTCCTCCTCCTTCTCCAGCAGGTTCTCCCTGCAGGCGTTCAGCTCCTTGGTCAGCGCCGCAAACTCCTGCACAACAACAACAACACACACACAAGGGAGGAGAGAGGGTCAGCATCACACTCTGCTGCAGCAGCTCTGCACGGTGCAGTGACGCAATACTTCAAAAAACAACTGAGCTCGGCAGACGTTTGCTGGAAAGTGAAAAACAACAACAACAACAAAAAAAAAGAAATCACCAAGAAAAACTTCCTCTAACAGCAACTGATGTAAGTGGTGAAACATTTACACAATTTGATGCAGAGGTGTCACATGTACAAACAAATGTTTTTGAAAAAGTGGATTGGATCGATGCACAGGTGCAGGTGTAGTGGATTCAAACCCACGGTGCCGAGCGGCCGGGACCACAGAGGCCTGCGGTGCCGCCTGTGCACTCGTACGACAAACTGAGCACGACACAGTGAACAGCTGAGGAGCAGCAGGTGTCGAGGCTGCGTCTGGTTTCAGTCGCACAAACATTTCACAGAGACGGATATAAGCTCACAGACCCGAGGTTAACTCTGTTTTGTAGATTTGGTGAAGCTCAGAGAGATGGAGAAAATAAGAGGTTGAGACATGTTATGTGGCAGAGGGGGGGGGGGGGGGGGAAGAGGAGGGACACAGGGGGTGTGGGGGGGAATAAGGAGGAGAAACAGACGTTGGATGACAATTGAAGAAGAAGAGGAATGAGAAGAATGATAATACAAGAAGTTGAAGGAGCAGAGGACGTAGAAGGAGGAAAAGAGGAAGAGAAGGTCAGCCGGTGGAAAAATCCCCAAGTAAATGTATTTTACAGTTGTATTAATACTTTAAGGCCAAAAAAAACATATTGAATGATCATCTTTAAATGTAGAAATAAACTTGTTAACTTGCTCTGCTTCTATTTGCATCTATGCGACAGGTCGGGCTGTTGTACTCTTCTTCTCACGATGCCTTGTGGGAAACAATAAGTGCACTACATCGGAAAAATGGTGGATTCTCTATATAGTGCACTATAGCTTCATTATTCTACAACAGGAGGAAGTAGAGACCTGTCATCCATCTTTATATAACATCCATGGTCTGCACCCAAGGGTTTCGACCTGTTTCTGCTTTAAAACAGCTTTTTAAAGGTTTTTGGACAGAAATTGAAAGCAACACAAACTGAGATGAAGCTGCAGCACCTTATAGGTCAGAGAGTTCACATACTGGGAGAGGGAAATTCTCAGAAACCAAAAAGCCTGTCACTGAAGCTTCAGATGAACACGAGTCTGAATCAGCCCCTTTGCTCTCCTCTGCCAAACCTCCCCCTCCCTCTCACTCCATCTTTCTGCAGATGGATACGAACAAAAGGTTTAAATACGCCTGAGCTACATTCACACACCAATTAGAGGCAGACACACAAACCACTGAACTCCAGCCACAGAAACACCAGCAGCGAGACGCACCTTTCAAATCCACTCGGGGGATTCTGAGCTACAGTGCCTTGCATAAGTATTCACCCCCTTTGGACTTTTCTACATTTTGTCATGGTATAACCACAGATTAAAATGTATTTCATCGTGAGTTTATGTAATGGACCAACACAAAATAGTGCATCATTTGGAAGTGGGGGGAAATATTACATGGATTTCACAATTATTTACAAATAAAAATCTGAAAAGTGTTGAGTGCATATGTATTCACCCCCTTTACTGTGAAACCCCTAACAAAGATCTGGTGCGACCAATTGCATTCACAAGTCACATTTGCAAGTCACATAATTAGTAAATAGGGTCCATCTGTCTGCAATTTAATCTCAGTATAAATACACCTGTTCTGTGACGGACTCAGAGTTTGTTGGAGATCATTACTGAACAAACAGCATCATGAAGACCAAGGAGCTCACCAAACAGGTCAGGGATAAAGTTGTGGAAAATATGAAGCAGGTTTAGGTTATAAAAAAATATCCAGAGCTTTGAACATCTCTCTGAGCACCATAAAATCCATCATAAGAAAATGGAAAGAATATGGCACAACCGCAAACCTACCAAGAGGAGGCCGTCCACCCAAACTGAAGAGTCGGACAAGGAGAAAATTAATCAGAGAAGCAACCAGGAGGCCCATGGTTACTCTGGAGGAGTTGCAGAGATCCACAGCTGAGGTGGGAGAATCTGTCCACAGGACAACTATTAGTCGTCTACTCCACAAATCTGGCCTTTATGGAAGAGTGGCAAGAAGAAAGCCATTGTTGAAAGGGATCCATAAAAAATCCCGTTTGGAGTTTGCCAGAAGCCATGTGGGAGACACAGCAAACATGTGGAAGAAGGTGCTCTGGTCAGATGAGACCAAAATTGAACTTTTTGGCCTCAATGCAAAACGCTATGTGTGGCGAAAACCCAACACTGCCCATCACCCTGAGCACACCATCCCAACAGTGAAACATGGTGGTGGTAGCATCATGCTGTGGGGATGCTTCTCTTCAGCAGGTGCAGGGAAACTGGTCAGAATAGAGGGAAAG
Source organism: Pleuronectes platessa (assembly GCF_947347685.1). Classification (NCBI taxonomy): domain Eukaryota; kingdom Metazoa; phylum Chordata; class Actinopteri; order Pleuronectiformes; family Pleuronectidae; genus Pleuronectes; species Pleuronectes platessa. Next base: position 16,328,407 of record NC_070647.1, on the reverse strand, counting down.
ATGGATGGAGCCAAATACAGGGAAATCCTTGAAGAAAATCTGATGCAGTCTGCAAAAGACTTGAGACTGGGGCGGAGGTTCATCTTCCAGCAGGACAATGACCCTAAACATACAGCCAGAGCTACAAAGGAATGGTTTGGATTAAAGAATGTTAATGTCTTAAAATGGCCCAGTCAAAGCCCAGACCTCAATCCAATAGAGAATCTATGGCAAGACTTGAAGATTGCGGTTCACAGACGGTCTCCATCCAATCTGACTGAGCTTCATCTTTTTTGCCAAGAAGAATGGACAAACCTTTCCATCTCTAGATGTGCAGAGCTGCTAGAGACATACCCCAAAAGACTTGCAGCTGTAATTGCAGCGAAAGGGGGTTCTACCAAGTATTGACACAGGGGGGTGAATACTTATGCACCCAACAGATGTCAACTTTTTTGTTCTCATTATTGTTTGTGTCACAATAAAATGTATTTTGCACCTCCAAAGTACTATGCATGTTTTGTTGATCAAACGGGAAAAAGTTTATTTAAGTCTATTTGAATTCCAGTTAGTAACAGTACATAATGGGAAAAAGTCCAAGGGGGGTGAATACTTATGCAAGGCACTGTATATGTTGACAACGCTGTGGTAAACAAACATCAGAGGACGAGAGACAGGACGTCACTCAGGACGACTTCAAGTCTTTGTCCCCGTCACCTCTGTCTAGATAAAGACAGACGCACGAAGGTGACGTTGGAGACGACTGTCACATTCTGACAGGGGGCGTCCTTTATTTTAATGCATGCAAAAACGTGAGTATATATTTGAATGTATACCATCTGCAGAGTAGAGCAGGAAAATCCTACAAACAATATCCTGCTTCAAAATATCAAGGGGATCAGTTTATATTCTATTTTGGCTTCACATTCTATAGAGCAATAATTTAATCAAATAATTATCATAAAAATATGAAAAACAAATCACTAGTTTTACCTCTTGTATTATTTCTCTGTAGTAAAATAAAAATGTGCTCATCATAAAATGAGAATCTGCTAAATCACCTGTGAGGAGCTGAGATCTGAGAGTCTGAGCCCACGTTGTTATTCAGACACACAACCTGCCCTTCAGGAGACAAGGACGACAACTCAGGGTAACACACAAACTCCGGGGAGTGCGACAAACCTCTTGTCGCACCTACACGACAAATCCTCACAGACATTATAGAGCGACAAATCATCCTCACAAAGATACCTGCTCACTATAAAATCCCCCCCCGACTGTCGCTCTGTGCCGGGGAGTGAAGTGGATTTAACTCTGTGATCATACATGAGATTTTAGGTCTGTGGTTCAGACGTGTTTCAGGTCTTTACTGGACCTGACAGCCAATCAGGGGGCAGGGTTCAGGATCACAGCCTGAGGGATGTATAGAAACCACTTGGATTTAAACTGCAGCTTCAAAAAATTAAAGTGCAGAAGCCAGGACAGTGTGGATCTTAATGTTTCTAGCTTTTATATCACAAGATTAAATTAATAAATAAATAGGTCAACATTCTATTCACAGTAATGTTTTGTGCATCGTGATTTAAAGACACAGTTGTGTGAAGAATATCAAACAGGACTTTAATCGCATTATCCTGAGATCATTTAATTATATTCTTTTAAAGGAATTCTCTTGTGGAACAAAGTCCTTCGAATGTCATTGTGTGTTTTGGGGGAATAAACTCTGTTGTGTTAATTAACTGAGGTCTTTTTTCTTAAAAACAATATCATTGGGGGGAAAGAAATCAAGATATTATTCTGACAACTTATTTCTCATCAGAGAAAACACTGTGTCGGTATCGAGAGCAGAAACAACTTTTAGGGAAAATGTTCACGTTGTCATTAATTACACGTCAACCTGTTGTTGTGTTGGTTAATTACATCCACACAAACCAAAACAGACCAAAGTCCAGCAGCTCCTCCTCCTAATTGCAGCCTGTCGGCACAAATCAAGAAGACAAAGGTTGACCTGTCGGGACAAATGTGTTTATTATAGCGTGTGGGAGAAGACTCCTGAGTTAACAACCGGATTATCTGCCCGGCAAGATCGGGTCAACCGTCGGGGCACGGCTGTTACCATCGCAACGCCAGATAATGGCCCCCCCCCGGTGAAAACAGCCAGAAAGACGGATTGTCAGATTCACTCCATCGCTATGATTCTGAACATTCTTGAATCTTAAATATCTTAATGAATATTCTGTTTCCTCCCGACTACACTGCATCGAACAAAATCCATATTCCCCTCAGTGATCATCCCCCCCCCCCCCCTTTTCATTGCTCAATCATCTTGGGAATAATTTGTGAATGAAGCTCCAGCGTCGTTAAAGGAAAGAGTTCGACTTTTCATTTACTGAACTTTCTCTGTGGACGTGCAGCAGCTTAGTGCTCACAGATCTGCCTCCCAGAGGAAAGCAGCTCATCACAGTCACCTCCTCGCATCTAATAGCACAAGTTGCTGCTATTCCCCCCCCCCCCCCCCACACTCTCTCCTCCTGCCCCGACAGTGCTGGTATAAGCTTCCTCAGCAACAGCACCCCCCCCCCCCCCTCCCTCCCTCCGGAGCCGTTCTTTAAAGCAGCCGTCTCAGGGCGACCGCTCCTCTCAGAGCCGAGTTAAAAGGAGAAAGGCTGCGGCCCCAGGGGGCGAGGGAAATGTTTTGAAGACCGCCTCCTCCTAAAGGCCACGCTGTCAGGACCTTGAAGGATTATGAGCTCCGCCGGAACAACATTTCACCCACGACGGCAGCGGCTGCCAGAGCATCGACCACAGTCCAGCTGCAGCCTGATTGATAGAGACACAGTGGGTGTTGGTTTTTGTGGAAGTGTTTGTTTTATCACCAGTATCCTCACAACACCTGGATTTATTGACTTGCAAGTTCTCTCAGGTTGTCAGGACTAAATATTGTCGAGCTGTGGTGTCGAGGATTCGAGAAATTCAGAGAAACGACCAATCAGGATTCAGTCTCAGGTGTCAAACATTTCCAGAGAATCAAATATCGAATTAAAACCAAAACGTTCCAGAAACAACACTTGGACATACATCAGTGATGAGAACGACTTTCAATCCCAGAACCATCTGTGAGAAAAGGTCTGGATCAAATCCAACCACTAACACGGAGGAGGCAGGGTTTAGTACCTATACTGCCGTCAGCCACCAGGGGTCGATCTAGATGATTTAGCATCGGGGAGCTGTCATGATGTCCGTCTTCGGTAAATAACGATCAAAAGCAAAAAAGCAATACCCAGATTTGCATTTCTAGATTTAAAGCTTTCTTGCCCAAATCAATATCAATCGAAGATCTATGGGTTCAATATGAATCTAGAGTTTGGTCTGACTTGAAAATGGGAAACTGTACAAAGTATTGGCAACATCAACAAACTATGTACTAACACATCAACATTGAAATAACAAAAAGGTGTAAGAACTTTGAAAATGCATGGAATCAAAGGATATTGTCTTTCTTCTCCTCCGTCTCTCAAGTGAAAACAACCCGGTGAAATTTGAATTCCCAGGAAACTCTGCCTCCCGGCGCCGCTCTCACATAAATAACCTGCACGTGGTCGAAAGCACCGCTGCAGAAATATACGAGTCAGAGAAGCCGGAGGGACGGAGAGAGGAGAGAGGAGATCGAGTGGAGGTGTATAAATAAAAAAAGGTGAAGCCGCCTTGCGTGACAGCATATTTAATGCAGTCAGTTGAGTGGACTTTCACCTCTGCAGTGGTTTTACAAGTCGGATGTACAGATGTGGTGTAAAAGTACACACACACACACACACACACACACACACACACACACACACACACACACACACACACACACACACACACACACACACACACACACACACACACACACACACACACACACACACACAGAGACACAGAGACACACACAGTAGAGGTTAAGGGCCTGTGGACATTGGCAAACACCCTCAGGGGAAAGTGATGAGTGACGCTGACATCATCAACGCTGCCAACTGCTGCCCCCCCCCCCGTTAGCTGTGGATTGGCAGTTAGTGATAATTGGGACGTTTTGATTGTCGAATTGTTGAAGCTGCAGAACGTTGTGCTGCTGTGAGATATTGTTTCAGATATTTCTCTGGGTTGTGTATATATCCACACCACACACATCCACAACCTGGTTATTCTCTCCACGTCTCCTTCACTTTATCATCAATTATGGAGCGGTGGCAGTGTTTGTGGGGACTCTGATATTCCTCTGTCTCTGTCGTGCCTGACATGGATCTTTAAAACGTCCCTGATGTTCAGAGGCTCGTCTGAGCTCCGGCTGAAAAACGCCATCATCAGCCGCGTGATGAAGTGTTACTGCTGGATTTTATCGCCCCATTCAAACAGCTGGGAAGAATTAAATTCCACTGGGTTGAGCTGAGGTTTGGCTCCGAGCTTCTCTGCAGCACTATTTTACCAATGACCTGCTGGACCACTACCCCCCCAACACCTCCTTCTATTCCCCACTTCCCATTACCTGGGCAAACTGCCTCGCACTGCAATATGTCAGGTTGTGTGTGTGTGTTTAAGTGTGTGTGTGTGTGTGTGTGTGTGTGTGTGTGTGTGTGTGTGTGTGTGTGTGTGTGTGGAGCCTGGAAGGTGAACTCTAAATGAAAAAGGTGGACAAGGTTTTCCTCCCTGAGTCGTCCCAAATATTACAGCAGCAGCTATTTTCCATTTTTTTTAAAAGAGATAGGACGTTTGCTTCTGCAGGAGAATCGAGCTTCCGGGCTAAAAAAAACTAAATCCTGCGGATTGTGCATCACTCCCAGGAGAGAGAGGGAGAACTGGAGGTGTGATTGACGGTGATGCTGACTCACAAAGTAAAAATACAAAATGAAAAAACACTTCTATGATACGATGCTTCCTTCATCTGCAGCAGCCAGGCTCCAGGAGTCATCTTGCAGGAATGCATGATGGGAAACGTTATCTGAAACCAGCAGTAAATTCTCTCACACAGTCGAGAAGCTTTGAAACAAATGATAATGACCAATGAGCACAGAAACAAGTCTTATTGGGAAATTTCTGAGCTTATCACAACGACTAAAGCTCCGGCGTGGATCTTGAATATTTGATAAACAGTGTTATATTTACAGCCTGGGACCAGAGGGAGGAGAGGACAGAGGGAGCTGATGAATAAGTGATGAGACGAGCCGGCTGCCGTCAATACCGATGTTATAAATCCCCACAGACAACAGAACCTGCAGAGGGACGCGGGGGTAAAGCGGACTAATATCACTATGATCACATTCAAACACGGAGATCAGATGAAGGGAAACCAAACGGCTGTGTGAGCTTGTAAATCGGTAAACAAAGTGTTCAGGGAAAATAAAGTGACCACAATAGAAAAATGTAGGTAATAAACAATCTTTTTTTTTACTGTATATCTCATATCTATAAAAGGAGAAGCCATATTTCTACTGTTTTATTGACTCGTTGCATAAAAACTCCATATGTGTCTTTTTATACTTTATTTTACTACGTATATATGAAGAGAATTGGGAATTGTTTCTTTGAAAATTGGGTAGATCTGCATTTTTTATAATGATGATTTAAAGAGCTTTTGATTTGAGCTCAATAATTTCCTGGAACATTCAAGGGGTGTGTCGGTATTTAACTTTTTATATTTCAAACATTTCCCCAAAACTGACTATTGAATCTTAAGCTTCAAACTTTTAAAATTCATCTGCTTGATCAGATCATATATAAACTCTCTCTTTAAAGGTTTTCGGCACCTAAACACAAAGAGAAGTTTGTTTTTTAAAGACTCATCTGGACTTTAGTTAAAAGAAGAAGTTCAACCACACATCAGCAGCAGTATCCGTCCAACCAGAACCAGCACCAGCTCGATTCCTGGCCAGCATCGTGCTGATAAAGAAATCCATCACAGCGTCTCTGGCTCGGACGCCAAGGAGCCGCAGACAGGAAGCAGGAAGAAGCCACCGCTCAGCCAGCAGCCGGCTCATTTCCTCTGCTTTAAATATTCAAGAAGCCGATCCGTGCTGACGAGCGACACATCGCTGAGCAACAGGTGCACACGACAAAGTGTTACAACGACACACACAACGAGCTTTTATCAAAGATGAAACATCTCTGTCTTTCTGTCAAAACACAGAACGAAGGACAACACAACGACTCAGCTGACAATTGAATTATCACTTTCATGCAGTTGCACGGCACCTGCAGAAGCCGAGAGAGAAGACATGAATATTCCCTGAGAGAAAGTGTCAGGTTGTAAAACGTCACAGCCTCAAAGAGCCGCTCAAATGAAAGAGCATATAAAAGAAGGGAAGATGTAAAGACGCTGTAGGAGTAAAACCATCGAGCTAGATTGGATTTTTATTGCATCCCGACACGTTCAGAATGAAGGAGAACATGCTGGTCTGATTCCCTTCGTGCACGTCCTCTGCAAACATCCACAAGAACATCTCATTCCCAGAGGAGGATTTTTTTACGCACAATGGACCTTGGAGAAATTAATCATCCACAATTAACCACTAACTTAGACCGAGCCCAGCCATGAGTGAAGGGGAAACCAGTGAACTCTCTCTCTCTGGTTGAGTAAAGCATTGATTCCATTCTGCTCGATGCACTGGGATTATTCTGTCGGGGCGTCGAGCAGTTTAATAAATGAGCTCCGGGGACAAAAGGCGAGACGGGTCCTGAGGAGGACAATGACCGGTGGCCCTGAATGGACTTTGTGTTGCGGTGCTGGGATGTCTTCTCGGGTCAGCGCCGGACTGACTGGTCACTGCCCCGATGTTTTCCATGGGAGGAATAAAAAATGAATTGAAAAATCAACTTGTAGACGGGATTATTCCTGCTGGACATGTACGGCAGATTAAAGAAAAACAGGGAAATGAAAAGGTCAGGATGTGTGTGTATGTGAGAGAGAGAGACAGTGTGTGTGTGGTGGCGCTGGGGGGGAGGGGGGGGGATGTGATTTACAATAACCTTTAGCTGCTGAGGTAAGAGGGGTCGTCCCGGAGCTGTAAAGGCCCCTTGAGGCCAAATCGTAAATCTGAGGGGGGAAATTACAGCCCGACAATTTACTGCCCGTCCAGCAGCTAATAACTAATTTTGATCCCTTTGAACTCACTGGGGGGGGCCACGCCTTCTCCCAGTCTCCCATCACAACACGAGTCTCTCACTGGTAAATACAAGAGAAGGAAAAGTGTGTTTTTTAAAGTCCCTGTGTTCCCCTGTTTGCATATGAATACCTGTACATGTTTGTTTATGTATTTATGTACGTCTTTGATGCACCTCTTGTAATCTTTTAATGTCAAACATCTTTATAGAATAGATATAAAGCTACATATATTATTTTTTGGTGAAAACAAAATGGTTTCATATCAGACCACAATCTGCCGGACACGTTCTGCCTGAGTGAATCTGTCCCGGAGGTGAGGGAAGCCCCTGAGAGAGCAGACACACCACCCCTGTGCTGTTTGACAGGAGAAGTCATTCAAATACTGCGTTTTGCCAGGAAATACATAATATCCACTGTAATAAGTTGAGATCCAGTCTAGTCCATCTCCATCTCCTCGTCTCTGAGGTGTTCAATCAACTGGAATACCGGTTACAGGCTGAGGTGGTGTGAGCGGCACGGAGGAGACCCCGGCTCCCTGATGAGCGATCCGCCCGGCCTTGTGTCTCTGTCTGGTTGAGGAGGCCGAGGTCAAGGTAGAGCGGCAGCGAGCCTCAAGATGGATTATTTGGCTTTCGTTGGGGGAAACGAGAGCGAGAGAAGTCTCCACACGAGCTCTCCACTTGACACATCCAGCTCCAGAATGGTGATAAATCGATGCCACTGCGATGCATGGCCATACAATGTCCATATTTAAAAAGGTCAGGGAGCGGGGGGGGGAGCTGATGGTTCCCTCACCAGAAGACCCGACTCTCTGGGTCCCATGTGTAACATTCCCTCACACTCTTCATTTGGTCCTGATGATGCTGGGCAGCCGGGCAGCAACTGAGTGCTACATCGCTGTGGAACCCCCGAACAAGCATGGCCTGCAAATGTCACACCATCCATCATGTATTACCACGGAGAGCAGGACGCACCACAACGGGACAAATGGTCTCTGAGTGTCCTGGTTTTTTATTTTTTATCCCAGGGACAGAGCAGCAGAGGGACGGCTGCTGGTTGATGTGCTGTGAACCGTCGTCCACCTTGTGCAGCAGGAGGGGACGGCTCCCATGGCTGAGGACGCTGTGTCTTCTTATCCTGGCTTATAGAGGGGAAATGGTTTTACCGTTTTGTCAGAGGCTGAAACTGTTGTCGACAAATCCCTTTATTTGTTTTTTATCCACCTAATATTGTTAAAAATAGATGCAAGGAAAACAAGCACCAATTATTTTTTAGGAAAGTCTACATTTAAAGATTATGGGGCAAGAGGGAAAGTTACAATTATCACATTTCATGGTGCCTTGATTGATTACTTATTAGTTTATTTCATTTTCATTATCAAACTGTGGTCAAGTCGTCCATTTATTCAATAAATCTCACAAGAGGTTGACTAATTGAACTTATGAAAATTAACCACGGTACAAAAATCAATGGGCGTTTTGAGCTTTCTGGAGTTCAGCCTGTGAACAAAGACACACTGTGGTACGTCCACGTTCACCAGCGCCAAGCCCCTGACGTCAGATGAATCCTTTTGAGAGCAAACACATTGTTTCTGTCCTGCGACGGGAGATGAATGAACCCAGCGGAGATGAAAGCGCTCCAGTTCAATATCGTAAATCAACCTCCTGCTACCAGATAACCGGGGAAATTTTAGTTACAGGCCCGATAACCGACGACTGAGCACAGAGCCATTTGGTCACGGGCGAGAAGCCACTTGTGGAGACTTCATCAGACGAGTGGTGGGATTTGCAAAGATTACAGACGATGGGGAGAACGTGGGCTTTGGAGCAACGAGGGTTCGATCCCTGTCCGGGCGGATAACATCATCCAGTGACAGCCGTGATCAACAGAGCACCCCCGACGCACCGTCTGAGGTTCGGTTCTCCGAGGTATGAAACAGATCGGGACAGATCAAAGGAATATAGAGCTTCATTACAGGAATCTTAACAAAAGGGACAATGACCAGAGAGCGTGGGAGAGAGAGGGAGGGAAACTGCAAATCTACAAAGCTTCAAAAGACACAGCTACATCTCCACGATTCCATCTAACGTCTTATAATTTAGGTCTTGACATTCAGCCGTCTTCTCTGTCTTTGTGTCCTGGGTGGTTTGTCCCCACTGGAAGCTGAAAAGCGATCTCACGTCCCCAGGGAGCTCCGACCCCAGCGACCTGAACCTTGGCTCCATTTATCGCCGCCTCCTTGAAAGGACGGCGCTCGGGAACCCAAAGATTAAAGTGAAGAGTCCATGAAAGTAAAAGGAGAACCTATAGGGCGGATGTATGATGCCCAGGAAACATTGGAGCAGACCAGGAGGTATAAAAACGGTTTTACTGCCCCTGTGTCTCTGTAGAGCTCTAACGGCTCGTCCATTAACATTTACTTTCTAACGACACCGGGGGGGAGGATGCATCATCGTCTGACCACACTTCAAACCATCAAGGTGCTAATAAAATCTGTCCGGTACCAGTGCAGCATTGACTGTGAATGTTGTGTGTGTGTGTGTGTGTGTGTGTGTGTGTGTGTGTGTCTACTTAGTCCTGAACAAAGAAAGTCAAGTTAAATGTCATGTTAATATCAAACAGCATAAATTATGAATTAGGGTCACAGAGGCCAACTCTGGTCTTTGGTTCCTGCTTTATGGGTTATTGCTTTAATTTGTCTTTACATCTAAATAGATAGAAAACAACAGATTTCCTCACTTGCATCTCATGGTATCAAGGTTTAAGCAACAAGTGGACTAACTCAATCCGCCAATGGACCATGTGATATGTTTAAATGAGACATAATAGCCTCATATGTAGGTTTTAAAATTGGAATTTGTCGGAATCACGTGAAATAAAGCCAACCTTTTGAAAATAAAAAGTTTTAGGCATTTTGTCGTGTAGCTACAAGCTAACTGTAGGCTAACGCTACGTAGCTGCCAGAGCAATCTAGAGAGTTTCCTGCCACCAGAGCTAATATTTCATACTATGTACCTAGTAAAACTGTTTGAGGTGAAGACCAAACTGGTGTATTACTATCCCCAAAAATATAATTTATCAAAAAACAAATGAACATGATACTACATGACATTAAGACGAGTTGTGTACTGGATCTGCTCCACCTCGTATCGAGCTCTATCGACAGGGACCGAACAGAAATAGCTCATGAAGAAGCTTCGGTGCGTCGGTGGGAAACTGGAGAAGCACTGGTCGGGGGGGTTGATACCCTTAAGGTCATCGATACAAACCATCTGATACGGAGCTTCGCCTCATTTCCCTGATTTTGTTTGTTTGTGTGTGTGGCCGGTGTTATCGTTCCCCCTCAGCCGCCTCTCCTGCCTCGTGGTCACTTCACAGCGGATCACAGGGATCCTCCAGGAATTCTATGGACTCGAATGAAATATCCGTTCACATCATCGCCGAGCGCTGCCAAAGACTCCTGTAACATCCAGGCTGTGCCGGAGCCGCGGCCGTTTGGCTTTTAAAGGTCAAACCGCTCTGGATAATAATGTTTCCATGTCATGCTGCTACTGTTTACAGCACAAATGACAGAATTCATATCAGGAATAAATAACTGTATATACACGTGTGTACATATTCAATTGGCTGGAGAGACTCTGCTACACAAACATGAGTATTTCCTCCCCCCCCCCCCGCCTCTCTCTCTCTCTGTAGGTAAACACTGGAAGTCAAACGGCCTCCGGCGCCGTTCAAAATGAATCAGTGCTGAAGGCCTGGTGCTGGGAGTCTCTGGCATTTCAGGAAAGGTCTGTGGCACGAGGGCGATCACCTGAGAGTCAGCGGAAGAGAGAGAGAGAGAGAGAGAGAGAGAGAGAGAGAGAGAGAGAGAGAGAGAGAGAGAGAGAGAGAGAGAGAGAGAGCATCCAGCCAGGCAGAACCCGAGCGTTCACCACAGGCTGAGGCCGAGTGGGATGATAGTGACGTCTAAAGGCAGAGCAGGCAGGCAGAGGCGCTGAGATAAGGAAACGTGGATTGGACCTGAAGGGAGATGCCACACAAACAACTCGCAGGTGGTGAACATGCAGTTCAGAGCCGAGCGTTTGAGCAGTGACTTGAAGGAGTGATCGGTTTTTCTTAAAAAAAGATAAAACGCCTTTGGTTGCTGCAAGCAGGACTTAAAGATAATAGATGATACCACGTTTTTTTTAATGTTTTGAGCTGCTTATGATGACTTTTCCTTTATCTTGACTGGACTGTGCTGTAAACGTGCAGTACACACACACACACACCCACACGCAAACACACAAACAGAACATGTGAAGTGAAGAGAGAACTGTCCTTGGGAGGCTAATGTCCCTCAGTTCCTCTGGGGCGCGGTGACCAGATGTTTAGCTTTGTCTTCCTGGGTTCGGTCCCCTGTTCCCCCCTGTTACAAGCCCCATCCATCACACGACAACACAAAGCTCACAACCCTCAAGACAACAACTCCCTGTGCAGTCACGCTCTGACATTCATTTACAAAATCGTATATGTGAAATGCTAAATTCCTGGAACTCAATACTAGATTCAGATTCCTGTTTTTAAAAAGATGACATCCAGCAGCACACAGTAATTCAATCTGGTCCTAGCAGACAGCAACAGGAAGAGGGTTGTGCGACCGCAGAGTACACAAGCCATACATTCAGTACATTAACGGCTTCTGCTCTAGAGTGCACGAGTAAGAGGCTGGAGCTGCTTCAAGGACACACTGACAACGCTGTTTCCTGGAAGGAGCTCAGGGAAACACCGGGAAGCTGCTGCTGAGCCACTACAAATATAAATGTTTAATAAAACATAGTGTAGAAGTGGAAATGAAGTAAACTGGGCTCTGGCCGAGGCTCGTACTGGTGCAGAAGGAGCTACCACACGTGTTTCTGATGCTATACACAGCAGCAGCCTCTCCTATACAGTGTAGATACAGTGAGTCTATTCATATCTGCTGAATCTCCAAGCAGGTAAATCTCTCACTTCACAGACAAACCTGCGAGATACAACCACTTCTCTACACCTGTGGGATACAGACCAGTGCAGTGACATGTTTCCCAGCATGCACTTACTACAGAGAAGCAAGAAGCACCACATCCTCCTCCTCCATGACCACAAACAAGAGCAGAGGCTCCCCAGTGGCCTCCTAATGTGTGGGGTCGGGGTCACACAGAGGGCGGAGGGGTAGTGACCTGCCACATGATGCACCGTCGAGGAGACGTATCACAGAAGACACTTGGAACGTGTCTCAATAATACATGAGAAGGGGGGGGGGGGGGGGCCTCAGAGAAATAATTACGCACATGTTTGTTTCTCGTTATTATTTTCTCGAGGCCTTGATTAAAACGAAGGGCGCTTGCGTCTGTGCAATTAGAGGCCAAAGAAACACCCGGCTCGTTATGACAGTTACTGTAATTACAATCGTTTGTCATGATTCTTGTGTGTTGATGGACACGTCACAACAAAACAAAGTGATTTGCATTCACAGTTTCTCTCTGCAGGTCTAATACACATATTGAATGTGTTTCCTCTGTTGTAAAACTGATCTCAGACACATTCCACCTTTACGTCTTGAAGACAACGTGCAACCAAAAATATTTCTAAGAATCGTGCACGGAGGCAAGACAGCGATGGTTCCTGACGTGTTTGTGATGTTCAACGTGACTCACCGGGAAAAATAAAACTTAAAACTCTTCTGCCGGCAATGGGAAAGGAGTCAATCGCCTTCTTATTTAACTGTAAACCCACCAATCTTAGTTCATCAGCAAAAAAAAACGACATATCTCAGTAATAGTGTCCTTGAATAAACCAAAGCTATTAAAATATCTTCGATAAAGGCAACAAATTCAAAAAAACACATCCTTACACGTCTTTAGACTGTGTATAAACATGTGTAATATGTATTATTGTCTTTTCAGCTGTGGCTCAGGAGGTAGAGCGGGTTATCCACTAACCAGAGAGTCTGTGGTTCAATTTCGTTTCAATTTGCCTGATCCCGGCTCTTCTATGAGAAAATGAATGATGTGGAATTTCCATTAGTCTTGTATTAATGTAATTTTGCAATTAACATCTATTTGTTTCTGTCCAGTCATTCATAAGAACAAGATGGAAAGGAAACTTAAAAAATAACGATTATATCACGACAACTTTCTCTATTTTCACGTTGTCACAAAACTGCTTTTGTAAAATCAGATAAGAAAAAGTGGAGAACTGCACCATCACAACCAGTCTCAGTGAACATCTTTGTTTTAGTTGCCTTCAGTCTCCAACAGGGCCTCACATGAGATCTTCTGGTGACTCGCCAGCTCCATCCTCTGCACCAGCCGGCTCCCCCCACCTCTCCAGGGCCGCCGCCATGCCAGATCAATCCCACGGGGTTACCACGGGGTTGTCAGATATGTGTCAGAAATCTTCAGGGTTATCAAGGGCTGCCAACTGCACCTCAAACCTCGACAGCTACCGAGCGTTGCCGGCTCTGACCCAAATAGCGAGCGCTGCTAGGTTGATAGATAAGCACCGAGGGCTCTGGTGTGATGTCGGGTTGCCAGATGTGCCACAGAAGGTGAAATATCGGCTCTGAAGTGTGCCGCACATCGTGAGCTCCTGGAGCAACACTAGGGTTTGTTCTAGCTTCAGATCAAATCCTTTTTAGAGATGGATGGAGCAGCAGCAGCAGAAGCACATATTCCCCTTCACGATAAAAGCTTTCAAGGACGACACATTAGAGAAAAGGTTTCGTCTTTTGGTTCTCTCATAAGTCTATGCCTGTAAGTGTATTTCTCACTCTGCTGCTGATACTGAGAATAGAGGCTCACGCATTTCTTCTGAAAACTGACAATCAAGAGACTGAAAAAGATTTGAATTGCAAATTGAACTTCAAATTGAACAGGCTCTTCAGAAAGGCTCTGAGTAAAAGCTTTATGCATCTTCTCTTATCACCACATTTTCCATATTTGAAGCAGGCTGCAGGTCGGCTGGGAGCAACATTGTAAAAAGTACAAGGTGCAGATGAAGCATAATTCAAAACAGGAACCTGCTGTTAAAGGGGAAGCAAGGCTACAAATCTCATGTGTGCATCTTTATTCTCATTTATAATCCTCATTATTCTCTTTAAAAAATCTACAACACACACATCTGCTATTCACCAAGCACAAACACACAATGTTGGACACACAAGCAGCCACAAAGAGGCATTGTCGGCGAGTCGAGGCAGACGGGAAATCCATTACGGCGCTGATTGACTGGACCTTGAGCGACTGTGATTTCTCTCAACTGAAGGAAGAAGAATCCAGAGAACAGGGAGGACGCACACATCTATTCAGTCAAAGCAAATCGCTGCAGTGACCCACAAATCACACACATCCTGTCAATCTGAGCTGCTGCGGAAGAAACAGTCGCGTTGCACGAACCACACAACATCGCCCACCTTTAAATGCTATCGGAGAATTATTATTTATTCATTTAAACATGATGAGACTAAATTAAAGTGCAATTTTGGCATGAGGCGTAAACAGAGGATGTCTGTGGAGGGAGGGCAGGACTGCAACTCCTTTATTTTGCTTTAAATACCCGTATCAACTTTCCCTTTACTGGTTATTTGTGTTCTTGTGCCTTGTTTGTGTTTGTGCACGTCTTCTGTGTTTTTATACATATGTCCATGTGCTATTTGCATGATTTGCATGTTGGCCTCAAGCATTAATGTGCTTCATCCCTTTAAAATACATAAAACTGTTATTTCCTCAGTATGTTCTGTGGAGCCTGATTTCCTCTGACGTTTCCTTGTGCATGTGTGTACTTCCACAAACACACAAAATGCAAATAAGAGCTGTGTAGTTGCGCTATTGGGGGGGGGGGGGGGAACAACAACTTGTTCCTCAGCATATCCTGTCGACTACATCACCACGGCTCATCTGCATTAACAGCCACGGGAGCATGTCTCTGCTTCTCAGCTGGCGTGATCTGTTATTAGCTTGGCTGCGACCCAACAGGGAATCCATAGCCTACAAAAGCTGCTATTTATATCCCCCCCCCCCCCCCAACTCCCAGTCCAACTTCTCTCACTGTCTGTCCCCGTCCTTAACGCTGATGTTTGCTTCCCCAGACAAAAGTTGCTTAATTAAAACCAGGATCTTGGCAGAAGAAGCACAAACGTACAATGAGCTCCACGAGACTCTGAGAAGGTTAAAGGGAAGAGGAGGAGCCCCCCCCCCCCCCCCGCCCCATCAATGAGGACATTGTTTCATAACCTTTTCTAAAAGTACAGTATTCTGCTCCCCCCCGCCGCCCGGCCCATTGGCACACATGTAATCTTCAGGATCTCTGGATTATAATACTGTACGACGCATCGTTACGATTATGGTTGAGATTAAAACTAGGAAAAGGGATTGAAGGGAAAAAACAAACGACTTCATGAAACCGGGGGATGATCTCTTCCTATATTTGGCTATACACATGTCCCTCCTCCCTCCCTGTAGGGAGCTGATTGGTGCGCGGGACAAACACAATCTTCCTGAGAGAGCCTCACTCGGAAATAATAAAAACCACATATTGGAATGACTGATTTTTCTGCTAATGACACCACTTGATGGATCCTGTGTATGAACCAGAGGCCGGCCTGGAGGTGGAGCATCTTCTCCAGCCCACATTCTGCAACCTGTCACCTTGGAAACAAGTGCTCTTCTTCTTCTTCTTCTTCTTCTTCTTCTCCGAGCATTGTTACCATAGTAAACCATGTGACCTCTCCCCTCTGGTATGCTGCCGAGGTTTTGTGTTTGCCGGAGATAAAACTGATTGTTCCCCCTCGCTGGGACTCAGCCGTCGCCCGGATGGATAAACACCGAGTGACTCCTGCTCCAGTGTTCATATAAAAGGTGACATCCTCCCTTCAAGACCCGTAAAACAAAATCCATCATGGGTGATTTGACGTCTTCAGAAAGTAACTGGCAGCAGGATGATGGGAGATTTGAGCTCAAACGAACCTGTCGACGCCCACACAGATCTGTTCTACACTGTGGAAGAAAAACAAACTGGAGCAGTGTTTTCCCAGTGTTGTGTCTCCAATCTGCCAGAATGAATCAACGTGGACATGTGAGCGTCTGTCACATGTTGCATGTGTGTGGATTGTGACCTGTTTCAAAGTGAGGGTCTGTGAGATCCAACCAATGCACTTCCATCCTGTGGGAGATGAATTTAACCAGTTAACGATCTAATACCTTAAATCTCTTTCTCTCGAGCATGAATCTTCAATTCTTCTTGTTTTAAACCTCTTGTCTCCAAAACTGCTATCCACTAAAATGTCCTTACACGATCTGAGGACGTTCATTAGAGGACAAACGTCTTCATTAACTAAAGCAGCACTCGGTTGTAGATTAGAGCTGAACAGTGTCATCAGAACAGTTTCCACATCAGCTCTCAGAAATCGCCTCCACTCGTTCAGACCTTTTATTTTAAAAGCAAATTGTGACTTTGGGCCAAAAACTATCAAGTCCCCGAGGATATTTTTCAACTGACAGCAGATAAACAGTGATTCAGTCTAAACGATGCACTTTCACTATTCAACCCAGAATCTCAATTGTTTGTTTCCTTGGAAACTTGTCTTTTCTTTTCCTCGCCTCCGCCCACATGAGGAGTCCAACGCTCCGTTAGCAAAAATCTCACGTATGGATTCAGTCATTGTACTCGAAGAATTAACGATTTACTAGAGAGAATCGTCATTTGAAAAATCTACAATAAAGACAGGAGGAGATAAAAGGCACAAGCTTAATGTGCTGAAGCTCAAGGTGACATTGAAAGGAGGTGGTTTTAAAGAAGGCGACCAACCCGTGGTTTTGACAGTAGACTTCACACACACACACACACACACACACACACACACACACACACACACACACACACACACACACACACACACACACACACACACACACACACACACACACACACACACACACACAAGATTCAAGCGATACGACAAATTATGACTCAAGCTGCAGGGAAACGAATCCGGCTGATGGAGAAGAAGACCCCCCCCCCCCCCCCCGGCTGTCAGGTGTGACAGAAGGTGACAGAATCCTCATCTGTTTAAATATTTCATGTCAGTATTATCTCTGAATAACCAGGTTCTAAAAGTGGCAGCCCCCTTCTTTCCCTCTCTGTTCTATATTAGGACACAGTGAGCTGCAGGTGAGGAGCTGTTGGAACACACACTGGTACCAGTGGGATGAATTCAATATAGTCTTATTGAGGGAAAATCTGCCATCCTAGAACGAATATTTTTAGGCAAATCTATTTTTGTTTTATTTTTCTACATTTTTCTTGGTGCTTGTGTAAAACAAAATGTCGCTTTTCATAGAAAATTCAAAAACAAAAACAAGAATTATTGTAAAAACTGACAAATACTTCCACTTTTTTGAGAAAATATAGTTTTTAGGGCAGAACTGGACAGAAGAAAAACTGAAAACGAGTCATGTGTCCTTTAAATTGTAAAAATGAAACTGAATTATATAAACATTGAGGGATGATTATTGCATTGATCCCCTGTGGAGTATTTTGGCTTCTACAGCGGACTTTCAATTTCTAGTATCCTGAAGTGGAATCAAATGTCCGCGGGTTCGAGGAAAAACACGAGAGTGAAACGTCCTTGAGCTCCTGTGGCTTCACTTTCAATCCAGAGACAAACGCTTCAGCTGCTAAAAGGACAACTTCTCCTCCAGAGTGAAGTGGACATGTACAATGAGCTCCTCTTCCACGGCCTTGAGATAATAGAGTCACCGCATCGATGTTTTATAAAACACACTTAAATCCATATGGACTGGACCTGGAATGAACAGTGAAGACAGTGTCCTTTCACCCCCGACGCGCCTACACAAACGTCACAGCTACACAATCTGAGTTGTGTGCTTCTGTCTTTCCCTCAGCAGCAGAGCAAAGGTCAGGATTCGGCTTCGGGGCCTGAGCTGAAAAGAGGACGAGGGGAGAGGAGGTTCAATACTGTTGAGACTCGGTGGAGGAGTCATGCATCAACATGATGTTCGGTTCCTCGGGGGCGGAGGAGTTCAGCTGCTGCTGCTGCTGTGAGGTGGACAGTCAGTGAGTTCCAGCCTGGACACGGTGTTATTAATTCATCCCTGCTCGCAGCGTCGCACAATTCTGTCAATAATGTGGATTCCTGAGTAGCTCGACACCAACACACAACAGATTTAGTTTTCCTGCTACTATTAAGGTATTTGTACTTAATTAGTTATTTTCTATATATTTCCTTCCACTTCATATTTCACTTAAATTCCCAGAAATCTATTTATTCAAAAGCTACAACAACGCTGCGATTTAAAAAAATCTGAAATTCTGCACATTTAATGATCTGAGAGTAAATTGTGCGATTGTTGCTCTCAGGATCTGAGTTCCTCCTCCTCTGACTCCACTACAGAAGCTATTACACAACATTAACTGCTCACAGCTCTCACATTCAGTGACGAGAGCTCCAAATAAGAAGAGTAACTCCTCTTTCCCCTTCAGCCGTTTCCTGGATGGAGTTCGAAATGGAAAAAGAAAAGATGCAAAATGTGCAAATTAATCTGACGGCAGTGTAAACAGCAGGTCAGTGGAGGCTGGTCATAGACAGGACTTCCTCCAGGACGCAGCAGAACCGGCTCATTCGTGCAGAACCGAGCTGAGCCAGCAAACCCAATATTCCAATAACCTCCTTTGCAGAGACAAATCCGCTCACTGGACCCCCCCCCCCCCCGGCACTGCAATCAAGGTTAAGAGAGGAATTCTGCGGCGTAAAAGAAAAACACGTAAACAAACTTCAGACGCACAAACCTGGAGGTCAGAGAGTTTTTCTGAGAGACGCACTCCTGGAAAGTGTCCATGAACAATCTCCTGGAGGAGCAGCAGAGAGTAGAGGAGCCTTTTCATCTTTATTCACAAACGCAGCAGCGACGTGATGACTCAGACTCACACATACACACACACACACACACACACACACACACACACACACACACACACACACACACACACACACACAGCATTATGGAAATCTGATGCACTAATTGAAATTCAGCTTCATTTCAATTCTTTTTAACCCTTTTTTTCCACTTTGTTGTGTTGATGTGACACAGCCTGTGATGAGAGGCTTTTAGATCACCTGTATAATGTCCGTTACACACACACACACACACACTCATCATGTGGATCTTGTTCCAGGACAACGTGCTCCCAGGGGCCGGATGTCAAATAAGGAGATTCCCCAAATCGAACCTGATGTAACTTCACCTCCGATTCAAGAGATTCTGCACTTAAGTGTGTTTTTACAGCTGAAAACTAAATGTCAATGCTTGTGTTACAAATGATGTTCTAAGGGGATTCTTTGAGTTTCCACCAAGTTACACTTAAATCCCTGAAAACTGATTGGAGCTGCTCCTCCTTTGTCATATTTATCTGTTCACACACTCTGGGAAAGTCCTGCTCTCCCATGTGACGCCTGTTCAGCCGCTGCATGAGCGGATCGTGGAAACTCAGTCCAGTGGCCTCGTTTCAACTTCTCACAGTGAGTTAATTAATTTGTATCTGGAGCTGAATCCTATTACGCATCGACTGGAACGTGAAACTCCATCCGGCTCCATTCTAGTCCACTGAGCTCTTCACATTAATCAACAGGAGCTGGAATATGGATTTTAAAACCCGCTGGCTTCATTCCATCAACTTCTGGACCATTTCATTGCACAGGTGATCAGCGACTATGCAGATTTCCCAGTTTAACACCATCACTGGACTCTGTGGGGTTGTTGTTGTCAAATACTCCACAGGTTTCCCCTTGATCGCCCCCTGGTGGCTGGCTGCAGTACAGGTCATAAACCCTGTGCCTCCTCCATGTAGGCAAATGGGACATGGACCAAGCTAAAGAGTCAAAATCAACTGATGTGATCTGTTGAGACCGACTTCACACAGACACACAAACATCCTCCCTCGGTCTTTAGCTCAGACTCGATGCCTCCGAGACTTTCCGGCTTATCACAAGCGGAAAACTTCAAAGTGTGAAACTTCGCCGACACTCCCGCTCACGTTCTAGCAAAACTTCTGGCTTTCATTTCATATCTCTGCTTTGCTCCAATAATCACAGCACACATATAAGAGAACGCCATGGCTCTGCGGGTGGATGCATAATGCACGAGAAGGCGTTGATTGATTGAGGGTTTAAATAGTTAATTCAAAAGAGGCTCAAACAGAGGACGGGACGGGAGAGGGACGCTCCAGGGGACGAGTGATTTCCTCTCTGGAGATCAGCTTCACTGGTGATTCACTGGTGCTTCACTGAATACGTACAAAGGGAAATTAAGAAAACACCGGCATAAAAATGGAGCTGACAAATATCAATGCAGAGAGCAGGATGGCTGATGGGAAACACAGTGACATGTTATTTCCTGTGAGGTGGCTAGCATCGTGAGGAAACGAGATGAAGTGGATCCGTTTCGGGGGAAATGAACACGGAGACTCGAGCCTCTGCCACCCGAACACCACCCGATAACCCGCCACACGTCCCAGCTCCATCATATCTGCTCACATCACACGTCCATATCCATCCCATCAAGGTGGAGGGGGGGGTGCGTACGTGAGCAGGGAGCTCCCTGGGTGGAGGTGGTGGAGTGTAATTAGGAGGAAGGGACTGGATGGGACTGTATGGGACTATAGGCACCTGCAATCTCCATCCAACATTAATCAAATTGACCTTCTGCCTCTGGTTGGTTAAAGGACCCCCGCTCCAAGACCAGTAGCTAACCAGTGGCCGCCCATCGCAACTGCAGGAGGGTCGAACAAGACCTGGTATCAGATCAGTTTATAGATTTGTGTGTTTTCCTACCTGGGATCTGTATTAAAACATTTCTACTCTACATGTTTCGATTTGATATTCTCACCAAACCAGCTTCAATTACTTTCCCACTTCAGCCTCC
This sequence comes from Pleuronectes platessa, assembly GCF_947347685.1. Taxonomy (NCBI): domain Eukaryota; kingdom Metazoa; phylum Chordata; class Actinopteri; order Pleuronectiformes; family Pleuronectidae; genus Pleuronectes; species Pleuronectes platessa. Next base: position 16,307,335 of record NC_070647.1, on the reverse strand, counting down.
GCTCTTCTGCCTCATTAACAACCACTGGAACCCAGAGAAAAACAAAAACAAGAAATGATCCGGTGACGTCTGACTGGCCGGCGGCTGCAGCCGCTAATGGGTTCCACACCGAGTTGTGCTCCCACTTGACCAAGTTATTAAAAGTGACTTATTAAGAAGAAGCTGCTGCCGCTCTCATGAGATTACAGCCAGACAATGAGAAGACTGTGCCGGGTTGAATGGAGCATCTGTGGGACTCGACTAATACAGTTAACTAATCTGGAGAAGATTCCAGAAAGAACATCTCATTATGATTCTGTGAAAAAAAAAAAAAAGGTTATTTCCACGAGAAGGGAACAAAAGAGCTTTGTGGAATAACGACTCTGTGTCTTCTGACTTCAGTTACTCGTGGACGAACAGGAAAACATTATAACATGATGTTGTCTTCTGAGTCTCGTTAGGATTTGAACTTTGTGGAAAGCAAAGTCATAATTCCTTTTTTTTTTCCTGGCATTTTTTCTCCATGGAGCCGTAGAGGGTGATCGAGAAATGAAAGTTACGACCTGGGCACACAGACACACACACACACAAACACACAAACACAATGAAGAAGCAGAAATGGTAGATGAAAGAACTGAGGGTTAGAGACAGAGGTTTTTTTGTTCTGACCCTTTTTCTGGAGCTGAAACGTTTCATAGATCCGAGTCATTCGATGATTTAAAAAGATGCAAATGAACAGAAACAGGTTGGACTCAGTCAGCATGTGTGTCAAAGCAATGTCCTTTTATACCACTTCTAACCCAACCTGATAACGGGCTCTATATTCACTCCCACTGAGAGTTTTAATGAAGATTAACAGAGAGCACAAAGATAACAGAGTCACACCAAAAGGGCCTGAAATAAAACGAGAGAGAGAGAGAGAGAGCGAGAGAGAGAAGTGGGAGCAGCGTCTGTGACAAGGCGTGAGCATGAAATCAGGATTACGCAGAGATAAAATAATCACTGCTGCCGTGAAGGTGTGAAAACTCATCAGGGAGGTGGATACAGGCGTCAAACACACACAGACACACACACAGACACACACTCACACACAGGTGGAAGAGATAGACTGAAGCACCAGAGAACAGAGCTCGAGGTTATTCTTGACATTGTTTTCCCGACTGCAGATGTTTTTGGGAGAAATCCACGCGTCCTTCGATGTCTCTAATGTAAACACAGAAACCAGACTTTATCAAAAATCTGTTCTTTGAAAGACGTTTGGGAAAAAGTTTGTTTTGTAAAACATCTGCACAGACGGGACTTGGCTATAATTTCAAAATAAAAGAGTGACAGTTACTTGTTGATGGGAGAAGAGCTTTCACAGAAGGACTGAACGGAACAGGTGCTGATGGGATTCAGCATCGAGGCTTGAAATAGAACAAACGCCAAAACAATCAGCGAGTGAAGTGAGACAACATATTTACTCCCATCGACTCAGATGATCCAATTTTCCAGCACAGGTTTCTCTTTCGATCACAAGGCCCACCACACATGAGAAGCATTCTGACTTCCTGAATAGAAAATTATAACTCATCTCTCGAAGGGATGGGAAGGAAGTCTGAGTGAGGAAGAGGAGAGCGGCCGAGGGATGAGGATGAAGCATCGACGGGAGTTTTTAAAACCTCAGAATCTCAATAAAACAAAGAATCTTTGATATATATGAGATATTATTCTTTATGATCTTAAACACAAGGACGACGACAACCTGGACCGTTCATAAAAACCCAACAACCCTCAGGAAAGTCAAAGTGTTAAAAATAGAACTCGCATAAACCCTCACTTGAACTTACATATGAAACACAAGACGGGGGGGGGGGGGGGGGGGGGGGGATACCGAGCGCACAACTGACAGTTCCCATGTTTCACTAAGAGCCCCCCCCGAGCCATTAATGCCTCCACACAACCCGACTCATCTGAGAGGTGGACGGGAGGTTGACACAACAAAGACGTGTCAGCGCCTCTAAGTGGAGCCACTTGTGTTAACATGAACACGGAGGATCCATTAGACTCCAGGAGACTAACGGCTCGTCAGGGGGGAGGAGCGGGTTCCTCGTGAGCCGAGCCCCCGATGGGCCCGACCCGTCACGTTCCAGAACCGTGTCTCTGTCGAACGTGACGACCCCAGAGAAGAAGAGGATCATGGGAGATGATCTTCGCCCCAAATCTTTCATTTCACTTTAAAAACCAAATCAGATTCAAGCTGTGAAAAAGCCGACACGCTGCAAAAAGAGACGCACCTCAGCATTGATATGATTTGAGTCCAAAGATAAAATACTTTCTTGGGATTTTCTTTTCTGCTGAGAACAAACATTTAACCGATCACTTCCTGTTCAGCTGCTGGGTCACATGACCTCCAGCACGAGTCCACACGGTTTCATTCATCATCTAATGCGACCGCATTCATAATTCATGGCATTCTTTAAAATAACATCCAACTTTATACTTTTGTACTGAATTATTCAAAGGGCCGGTACAACAAACGGAAATATGTGCGCTCTGGAAAATCACCACCTGGCACATCAGGGTAGGCCTCCTGAGAATAAGATAATATTCTCTCTCTCTCTCTATATATATATATTCACATTCTATATATAATATGTTGATTCTGAATCTCGTAAAGGAAGGAGGCAATAATCTGGTTACAGGAAACAACCTGCTCCTCTGAATGGCTCCATTGTTATTTCAAATTCACATACGATCCTTCATTTGTTTCCCTGACAGTCCCGATATAATAACCCGTTGAAGTAGATCCACAGAAAACCAGTAACACACATGCAAGGTCACCGTGAGGTTATTTCTACAAGGTTTCCTTCCGGGCCTCGTGAATAATAAGATGCGTCGCAGGGAAATTCCAGGCCTGAGTAATAATTCACCACCTGAGGGGGAAATATTGCTCATGTGCAAGACGAGCTACAGAAAATAAACAATAACAGCAACGTCTTTTTCTAACAGGGTTTGTAAAGCCAGCACATGCATCACTGTCTGAAGAAAGACATGTGGAGGAGTCAGATCACGATTAGGACACGAGATAGTTAGAATAAAATAGATCATTTGTATTTTAACCTATTGTTTCATTCTCTGTTCCTTATTGTGATACTGTAATATTAAAGGAAGCTTTGGGAATAACAACCTTTTAAGTATAAAAATGCACATACAGGCTGTTTCATTTTCAGATAGATGCTAAAAATACATCATTCTGCTCGGATATATCCAAACCAACCTTTTATGAATACATGTTTTCTGACAGCTCCTCCTCATCCTCCTCCTCCTCCTCATCTTCCTCATCATCCTCCTCATCCTCCTCCATCTCCTGCAGAATCTCACAGTCCTGCAGTGTCTCTTCACAATGTGCTCACATGCAGCAACACCTCATGACACACTCACATGTTGAGGAACATGCTAACTCCATGCAACCAGAAAGAATGTGTGAATTTCCTCCTGCAGATCATTAAACTAAAAATTAAAAAAAAAATTGATTATTCCTTGTTGGATTCTGATCAATAATATGCAAATGTTGTTTTCACATGGATTCATTTCAGTCAATCATTTGCACAATTCCCCCGATGCCCCAATTGATCCTTACAGGAAAATGAGATGCTGTGTTTTTGAATATTGGCAACAGGTGATTAACACAGTGATAAAACTCTATCTCTAGATCAGACGGGTGGAGCCTGATGCTCTTATCTCGCTCTAATCTCCTTCTTTCTCTCTCTGAACCTTTTTCCATTCTTTCATGGGTGTGGCAAAAAAAAAAAAAAGCAGATCCACCAGCTCGAGCCGCAGCCAGCGTCTCCACGGCAACCCCGGGCGGATGCGGTGGTCCTTGCGGGGGGGGGGGGGGGGGGGCTCTGTTAAAGTGATTGTCATGTAGCAGGTGGCGCTCCCCCTCCTCCAGGGGAGTGTCGCCTGCAGGGCCACGAGGCCTGGACGGAGCCGGGCCACGCTGGGCTAGCTGTCGGCTCACATTAGAGCAGATCACAGAGCTAACACCAGTCAGAGGCCTGGTCTGTGTCGGAGTCAGAGTTATCACCGAGGCAGAGGAACAACAGGCGGCTTCCTGATCTGCGTGGAGAGCTCCTTGAAGTCGGGGTCCGGGCCCTCGAGAGGATTCCACCAAGAACCCCTCCAGAAACTGAGACCTTCCTTTAATTTCAATGCAATTTTGCTTCCCACTATAACAGAAGATTAATGAATGCAATCTGAGCTTTTGACTCACAGTTCAAAAACTCATTTACAACAAACGTCCTTCAGGGACCGGCTTAGAACTTTGAGAGGCTGTAATGATTTTTCTTTTACGCCGAATTTTCAAAGAGCTTCATGAGTTCAGCAGAAGGAAAGTGCCGTGTTGAAAGCCTGGTATCGGTGTCATGCCGGCGAGAGGCACTCAACCGCAGGTTCCACCGTTTCTTTGAGTCTCCCATTGACCCGAGTGAGTCAACGTGCAGGGAGCTAACGTCTGATAGACACGTAAACAGCCACTCTCAGGCTAAACTGTCAAAAACACCGATGGAGGAACTCAGCGGCTGCAGCATCAGCCTTGAAACTACATAGAGGCTTGAAAAGGATGGGAAAAAAGGCAGTTGTGCTTCTTGTCACTAAAGAACTAAAGAATCTATTCTAAATTCGCCGTCCACCATTTACTTGTTTGTCCGGCTAACTGGTGCAGATGAGAAGTGATCTGCAGAACCTTCGCCAGCGGCCTTGGTCAATTATTCAGCTGCCTCCATTGTCCTGCTCCAATTTATACAGATGGATTTATTGGCCTTTAAAAATCCAGAAATGACTATTATCTTTTCCCTGCTCTAACAGAGTGAGCCATTCTCATCTGTCCCTCCACGTCTTTGCGTGGTAATTGCCGCGCCCCCCCCCCCCCCCCCCCCGGTAAACTGACTCACGACCTCCCTCGTGCCCGGTCGGCGAGTCCTCTCCAGCCGCGTCGCCTGCTGCAGCATTACACACTTTCATTAAAACTCCTGAATGACTCGACGCCAGCGGCTCACCTGAAGGGCTCTCGACACAAATCATCTCCTCAGAAATAATTTTAAAAAAAGGAGAGTGTTCTCTCTGCGCCCTCGTTTGGGCCACACACCCCAAACGAGCCCCCCCCCCCCAGCACTAGGTGAGGATGTTTCTATGTGTAGACAATGAAGATCTCAGATAATCAGCTTCTCACCGTCGGCTCCTCTAAACACACCGGCTCACCAGTGGCCTCGGTGAGGAAGCCTTTATGGAAACCATTAGGTGCAGAGTTGGTGTTGTCTCAGCGGGGGGAGCCTGCGAGCGGATGTATTGATTCTGGAGGGTTTTTCATTTCAGTGCATTATGGGAGGAGGGCGGCGGTGGGAGAACAGAACTACCGGCAACAAAACTGCTTCAGTCTGTTTACGATCCCCTGTTTACGTCCTGTGTGACGTGTCTCATGTGAACAGCAAAACGAGATATATAGATCCACACAGTGTGTTAACGACCACCGGCGTCCCTCCACGACCTTGTAAACTTAATAACCCTGTTGTGTTAGACACCAGATTGATTTGCTTTTTACGGCCTGTTTCTATTTTTCTCTTAGAAATATCAGCATTTAGAGCTTGAATCTCCTTCATAGAGGAATATAGAGCTTCTGATTTCACAAAATAACATCCTCTTGTGTTGAGCAGGTTGAAGACAATGAGGGTCAGAGGTCAGGGAACCTGTAATAACCATGCATCGACTTCCTCCCTTAGAGTGGGGGGTTCACTTTCTTCGGCATGTCCTGCTAATTAAGTTCACTGTCCCTCGTTTGTCAATTGACTGCTAGACAACATGGTAGATCTATGGTAAAGGTCAAAGGGCACAGAGTGGGAATCCACTATTTGACCTGCAGGACGGTTGTTTCACCTTTGAGAACTAGATCCCTATCCGCTTTGCAAAACCAGGAATAAAGGAGGGAGTGGAGTTATTGTTGTTGCATCTAATAGCCGAGTTCGGACGATAAAGTTACACACACACACCAGAGAGAGAGTGGGGGGGGGCGGCAGTAAAACAGGAGAGAGCCAAAGCTGCTGTAATTGAACATAGCATGGATTTTATTGCCACTGCATTATTCACAAAGGCCACTGCACACTGCATCGCCTCGTGTGAACGACTGCGGGGGAAATGGAATGTTGCAAACAAGACAGTGAGGCCGAGGGGAGGCGGCTCGGGATGAATGGACCTGCACCGGTACAGAGGTTTTGAAAAAGTTGTCCAACTCCAAATGGACGAATGAAACCCGGCGTTAAAAAAGGGGATAGAGATGTAAGTTAGGATCGTGGAGAGGGAGGGGGGGGGGGGGGGTGGATGAGAGGCAAAGAGACAGACTGGTGAGGAGTTAAACCACAGCGACGTCCACCACTGCTCCCATTATGGAGCACACAGCAGCAATAAGATTAAACGGCCATGGAGGGGAGCAGTGTGGAATGGCTCCAGTTTGAGCAGCATGGACTGTGAGTGGACTGAGGGGGGGGGGGGGAATTTAGCTCGGTCTGAAAGAATGGAAAATAGATAATAAAAGATAGAGTGAAAAATAAGACAGTTCCTGGCCTCCTTTTCTTCTGCTTACGATAAAAGCGTCTCAAGCCCGACAGCCACAGTGAGGCCTGTCGGAATAACAATGGACCACAGACATGGCAGCTTCCCAAAAGGGAACCCAAACCCCCTGGTGGCTGTCTGCAGTATGGGATGTAAACCCAGCCTCCTCCATGTTAGCAGATGGGACAAATTTAAAAGGTAACTGGTTTCTTTCATTTCAGGGTTGACATTCGGGGGGGAAATATGGCAGCGTTCATATCTGGGATTTCTGTTTTTATTCCAACTCCCCAAATCCCCAAACAAGCTGGTGGTGCTGCAGGTGGTGTTGCAGGTTCGGTGCTGAGACAAATACGCTGACGATGTGACTCTCTATCTGTGTGAAGACGTGACCCTGTGACAGGACAGTGGGAGGATGGGAACCTTTACATGGGACTCTGTGGCCTGTGCAGGTGCGAACGTGAAGCACACACAGAGGTCAAGAGGTCAAGTGACGGATGGACGCGGTGATCATGTCCCGGCCGTGCATCATTTCCACTGAGAGCTTCTACGGCCTCACCTGGTCACTCAGCATTGAATCTGGACGGGAAACGACACAATGTCAACGGCTGAACGAGTCCCTCGTGAGGCGAGGAGCGCCGAGCTAGTGCTGCTTTTATTACTACCCATGATTCACTGCTCCACTATCCTCCTGTCTCATTATTTTTCGCCGCTTGCCCAAACCAGCCAGAATGCAGCTTCTTTACTCCGGTGAAATTACCTGCTGACGTGATTCTAATGAGAATCATTTGAGAAGCTGCTGCGGCTCTCCTGGAAGCACCGGCCCATCTGTAAACAGGTTTTCATGGGGGATATACGGCTGTGTCTGAAATCACTCATCCTCTACCCACCCCCCCACTCACTATATAAGGACTTCTATAGAGGAATCTATAGTGAAGGAAATAGTGTATCGGTTTATTTGGCACTTTGGTTTTAAGTCTTTTAGGTAAAAAGCATGTGGAATGACTTGAGGCGATCTTGTTTGCTGCAGTTTGTGCTGCTCTGCTTTCATTACATATTTAACGTGCAGGTCATAAATTAAATAAATTTAAATAAATTAAAAAATATTAGTCTGTTTCAAAATCTGTGTGTGAAAATCCCAGGAAATATTAAACCTGTCTGTCTTTATCCTCTCGATAATTCAGATACTGTTGATGAGAATAAAGGAGCAGAATTGCCAGAGACAAAAGGCAGAGACGTGTAGGGAATTAAACATTTGGACAACTCGGACATTTGGAGTATAGCGGTTAGTGAGTGATTTCAGCTGCAGCCTATATGTCCTGGTGAACTGTAACTTCATTTTCTTTGCTTGTCCACAGGGGACACGTCTAATACCTGGACCCCACAGGGTGGACGTGACTCTAAATAACAGATAAACGCTTCACGACCCGACGCAGCAAACAGACTTTGATTCCAAAAAACAAAACACCCGACAGCTTCATATTCCATCAATCCACACACACACACCTTTCAACTTGTCAGATGAATGGGATCAGGCTGCTGCAGCGGGGCCGTGACAAAGGGTTACGCCATAATTACATCAATGACGAGCGCCTGTTGCCACAGCAGAGCCCATTGAAGTGAGCGGCTCGGCCTGTGTGCTCAGCCTCCTCCAATTTACAACCTCTGCAGGATCTGTGCCGTGTGTACGTGCGCACGCGTTTATCAAATATGCTTCAGTGTTCGCCACGTGCGCACCGCGGCTGACGCTGCACCGGGAGAGATTAAAGGATGATGTTTGATAAAGGGAGGAAGAAATCTGTGTCTCGCATTAAAGGATGAGGCCCCGGAAATATAGGCCTTTGAAAAGTCTCCTGTCGATTCACTAATGTGTAAAATGTGTTTCTTGGAGTGATGTAATGAGGCAGCAGAGCACACACCTCCTCCTCCACGGCCCATCAATCCCATTAAATACAATCAAGCCACCATTGCACACACTCATGGATATCAGTCCTCTAAATATTGATGAGTTTTATTATCCGGATCCATGAAACATTTCCTGGGAAATCAGGAAGCGTCATCCTTCCACCAAGTTTTGTGGAAATCCATTTTGTGTTTTTTTTTTGACAAATCAAACAACAAGCAAAGAGAACAGGCTGAGAACCCCCGACCTGGCAGATGTGATAAATATGAAATTTCAGAAAGTAGCCGCTAACCAGAGAGTAAAAAAGAATATTCTCCATAAACCAAATGGTTTGAAAATAAAGATACTGGGGGAGCATGGCCTGTAGAATCAGAATCCTTGACATAAATATAAAACTAAGTTTGTCCGAGTCAAAGAGTCTGAGTTGAGGCGAGCTCACACATCCCTGGAGGAATCAGGAGCAGAGCGAGTTGTGAAGTGCAGGCTTCGTGTTAACACATACAGTACGCACACAACCATGATTACACAAACAGTCTTCAATTCCTTCCCTCCGTCCCTTGTTGACGCCCAGCGACACACGGCAGCGCACACACACACACACACACACACACCCACAAACGCACACGCACACGCACACAGGGGCCTCTTGCTTTCGAAAGCTCACTCATCCTTTTAATCGGTGTGGAATCCATTAAAGTGGGTCAAACTCCCTTTCCCATCTGCCCTGGCCAGATTTTAAATGCATGAGGGCTGATTAAAAAAAGACCAAGAAAATAGGGCAAACGCCTACAACACACAAATATACACACACACACACACACACACACACACACACGGCTCAGGAGACCAGTGGCAGGAAATGGATACCTGAGGGAGGTGTGTGTTAGCGAGGGTGTCAGACGTACTTGTAAGCAATTACAACATGTCAGTGTTAGAGATAAAAGGTCAACAGCTTCGACTTCAATCTGTCGGCCGGGCATCAATTTGCTGTGTTTGCGCTAATTTGCATACGGCCACCTTTTGTCGCTCCCCCGGCACATGACACAGGTTGGGCTGGACAGCGGACAAAAGGAGTGTTGGGAGTGTGTGTGTGTGTGTGTGTGTGTGTGTGTGTGTGTGTGTGTGTGACACTGTGGGGATAAGCTTGCCGCCACAGCTGGGTGCATTATTTATCTATTTTTTTTGCAGCCGTGTGTGTTTTCATGTATAATTGCATGTTGCTGTGGATGCACACTTTCAAACTGCAGACTTTCATCCGGCAGCAGTGGTTCCCCTGTGGCTCCGCCTCCACCGCAGTCCCCGTGTCACATGACTAGCGGTGATACACGCACAGAGATCATGGAAGGGGCGGGACCCTGCACTTAGCCCCGTCGTCACGCTGCACAAATGGGGATTTCCAAGATTAATGGTTGACGTGCAGCAGACAGCGAGAGGTCACTAATACAGCAAGTTGAGCAGAGATCATAGGAAATGCATTAATAAAGCTGAAAGTCTGCCAATGGCTGTTTTTCCCTTTGACAATTATAAGGCTGGAAATAATGACATTTTCAATATCAATCGTCCCAATGTCCAAAACCAAATCAAATGTACTTTGATCTAATGGAATTTCTGCTTACAGTATTACAGTAAATCAATAGTTCCTGATTGATTGTTGACCGACAAGTGAAGTTCTTTCAGTTCTTGTTATTCTGTCTTTGTTTCAGTTTCCTTAAGTTTTAACAACACAAACCAAGAGCACATGAAACACTCTACTTTACTAATAAAGGCAGGGAAATTCAGCTGATGTGCATGAGAGCACTTAGACAGTCAACAGGAAATGAAGAGGGAGCCGAGGCGTCGCCGTGCAGTAAAACTAGGAGCCTACTTGTCATATACGTGATGAATCATCGTGTCTCACAGACCTGCTCTGCTCCACGAGCCCGATCGGGTCGATGAGGACGTTCAGGTGTGGGTGGGAAGGTGCTGAGCGTCTGCACTGATTTGTCTGAAGATGTGAGGAAGAGGCACCGCAGCGCTCGGGCTTCAGAGGAACAACAACAGATCTGAGACGGCCCTGCACGTGTGTGTGTGTGTGTGTCTGGGGGGGGGCGCTAAATGAGAGGTAGCACTTTTTAATCAGAGCCCTTAACCGTGTCATCCGTCTTGTCTGTCGGGCCCCGAATAAGAGCCGCTGGTCCGACTGTCAGGAGAACGAGCCAAACGGGGCTTCAACGGCTTGATTGAGCGTGGGGGGGGGGGGGTTAAGGCCCGTGGCCGTGCTTGCAAACAAGGGGACAGATGCTCACAGACAAACCCGACTCCGAACAGCCGCTCTTTAGCCAAATTCCCTCTGCTGCCGAACGCTGCCTGGGCGCCAGTTGACTGCAGAAGAAGGGAGGATCACTTTGAAGGAGTGCAGGGAGAAGCGGCTAATTTTTCCTTCCTCTCCACTTTAACCGGGGCCAGAGGGATATTTATAAACAAAAAACAAAACAAAAAGCTGCAGGGACGAGTGTATATCACAATCTGTCAGAAAAGTTGTGTGCCAACTTTGGTGCGACTTTTCCGGAGCTCTGATTAGATCCGGTCGTCGGTGTCACCTCGTTTGCGCTCTCCAATTTCCCTCAATTAGAGCTGCAGCGGGAGAGACGTGCTGTAACCGTAGCTTCTACAATGCGTTTCAGGGGGAGACGGAGAGAGAGAGAAGGGAAGAGACAGAAACCTTTAGGGTAAAGACATTACAGCTGAAAAGACTAATCACATGGAGGGATAATTTGCTAATCAAGGACGAGTACGAGGCAACAATTATCCCATTTCTCAGGTAGCTCAACCCAGTCACTGCTTGGCAGGGTATTATGGGATGGGAACGATGGGACATTAAATACGAGGACAAAGCAATAATCTAATAGAGGAAAGATCCAGGGTTTTATTCCTCTTACTCCACACGGAGAATCAGATTCTCGGTCTCGACTCTGACTCACAACACTCGACTCCGCTTGTTTGAACTTTCACGTTCGGTGTTTCATGAAAGCTCAAATCTCAGGAGTGCGTTCATCTCAGCAGGAAAAAACTGAAATTGCCCAGGGAGCCGAGGCGTTGTGTGTATTTTTTCTTGTCCAGAACAAACTCAGTGAAACGTTGCACGCTGATGACATTACACACAAACACTACCGGGTTGTGTAACAGCAGCTAGCAGGGGTATGAGGCAAATCGGTTGGAAGACACAAAGCAGAACAACAGTCGTGGTTTTGCTCTGAGCAAAAAAAAAACATGGATCACATCCAAGACGCACATGGCAAGGACTCACAAATATGTGCAATCTCACTCCAATGGCAGCAAATCCACAAACAAAGGGAAATCAAATCCTGACAAATGGCCCCGACCGACCCACAGAGGTGACAAGATAAACATCACCTGCTGAACGTCAACATGTTAGCATGAGCTCCTTGTGCAAGTCTGTACAGCCACTCAGTCAATCACCGGACCCTCCATCACTTTGTAAACAAAACAACCGCAAAGGAGGACATGTTGTTTTCCTTCCCCTCTCCTGTGATGTGCTTGGTGTTAACGTGCAAACTTCACTGCCTCCAAATGTCCCCGAAAGAGAAATCGCTTGTGTGTGGACACAGCTGTTCAACAGACGAGCGAAGCCCCCCCCCCCGAAAAGACCTGAGCAAACGATGACACTTCTGGGTTTGTGTTTGCGTAAGTTGGCGGTGAATACTAAAGTATCCGAGCGGCTCCATCGCCCTGACGGAGCTGCTGAGGCTTCAAAAGACACCCTACTTTGCAATTTAATTCAATTTGCCCTCGCCGGTTTATAATTGCAAACGAGGGGAAGGGCAATCTGATAAAAAAAAAATGAATATCATTAGGAGTTGGTAAACAATCTGAGAGGACGTGCGTTAAGAAATGGAGAAAGTTAGTCTGCATGCGTTTCACCAAACCAGGCGTGATGGATCCTTATATCACCTCCAGGCTGGAAGGGAGAGATTTGTGATTTATGGGCGTTGAAGCGACTTTCCCCTTCAACTCTCTCCTTCATGGGGATTTCCTGGAACTGTGATCATTCGAGGGTCCCTTTGATTCTGTGATATCAGAGGAGCGTCTCCTTCCAACAGGTTCGAGCCCTCGGGGGGGAACCTGTCTTCACTAATGATTGGACATGACATGGTTCATGGCGCCCAGCGCAGAACACGGAAGGGGGGGGGGGGGGGACATCTTCAAATGAGAAAGTCACAGGCTCAAGGGAAGAAGAGAAAACAGATATTGGTGATGAAGGTGAATTAAGCTGCGGAGATAATGATACCAGGCTTTATTGGGCTTCCACAGCCTCTGGGCCTTTGCTTTCTTGTTTAATTTAAAGAAAAGGGGCCGTCTGGAATCTCACCACAGACTCACAACTGATTTGACAAAAAAAGCAGAACTTGAACTTGCACACGACACAGATAAAAGCAGGTGTCTCTTCGCAGGAACACGAGCTCCCAGCAGCAAACGCACAAACCACTTTGCACTCGTCCTCAGGAATGAATTCACGCACACCTGCACCTGGATGGGAAAAGTCCCACCCCCCCCTCCCCTCCATGTTTCCACAATGGTAGAAATCTCACTCACTGAAACATTCCCTTTCCTTCTTCCACCCACAGTGAATAAAAACACAGCCCTGGCTTTGTTCCAGGCGTCATGTGGAACACGCTCGATCGATTCCCACTGACGCTGCTTCATTGCCATGCACGGGCTCTGGGCAGAGATGTAATATGCACGGGCCGCGTACAGTAATCAATGTAGGGCACCGTGCACATGCATCCTTAATATATTCCTCCTCAGGAGCAGGGGGCACGATTCAAATACAGATATAGACACAGAGGGCTGAGCAGGAAGAACCTGCACATCATGACACAATGAAGAGATGAACTCTCTCCGGATCTCACTCTCAGATGTTTTATGACCTTAAGTGAGGGGATAAGTCCCTTGTGTTGTTTCTAAATAGAGAATATGCACACACACAGTGTCCTCATTTGCTTTGCACTCAAAACACATCATGACACACTATGATCAGGCTTAAATTCACCACCTGGAAAGCAAAACACTGCACAGCTGCAACGCAAATCCAACACAAAGTCATGAGAAATTGAGATTTTTTGCAAAAATGCATGTAAGGAAACACCCAGCACTCAAAGCTCTGCAGACAACCGTGCACCTCGAACACATTGCACAAGGAGAAATCTGCAATGAGGTGATAAATGTGTTGAGGAGAGGTGCGTTGGAAATTAAGAGAACCCTTGTTCACACTTGCCTGGAACGTGTAAAACCTCGTCCCGTTCGGCGGATGCACCTTCGGGGAGTTGGTCCCCGCGCTCATGTCTGAGAAAATCATAATCTCTGTTGATTGGTAAACAATCCACAGCTGGAACAATCCGTTTGTTGTTGTTGTTGTGTTCAAAACCAGAATCAGCCAAACGCAGTAAGAGATCCGGCACCGAGGCGAGGGCTGGGATCAGCCCCTGACCCGACGCTGCGCCCCCGGCATCACAAGGTGCAGCGCTCCGGTGAAATGTGCAGGGAAAACCAAAGTGGAAACTCTCCGGGCTGCGCGTCCTCCCTCCCGCACGCACACGCCCGCTAGATGCGTCTCTCCAGCGGTTCCCCTGCAGAGTGAAGCCCGCGGAGAGACACCGACTCCATGGTCACGAGACACCGGCTGCGAGCGGCTCTGCCAGCGGCTCGGATGCGTCCGTGTGTGCGCGGATTATCACCTCCCTCCTCCTCCTCCTCCAGCTTCTCCAATAATCACACAGAGCATCACAGCCACGCGCACGGAGACGCGCGCACCGGGAGCAGCAGCAGCCACGCACGTTGGCTCTTTTTCTACACTGTAAAAATATCCCTGTCATTTCTTCTTCACACACAAACAACAATTCAGTGTGACGTTATTCAGATTTTTATTATTTGTTTATCTGATCGTGCAAACACTGCTGGAAAAAATAAAATAAAAAAGTACACAAAATCAAGTACTCCTCATCTTTTTATGCGGCTTAATGAAATAAAATGGAAAAAGAAATAAGAACCTATCTCAAATAAAAATAGATGTATTAAATAACTTAACGGAAGGTATTGCATTCACTTAAAATAAATTGTAATCGTTGATTCAGAGAATTTTTTAGGGGAAATTTCAAATTTTCCTTTCAAAAAACATACTCTCAGGATTTTGAGATATGATTTTTATTTATCTATTTCATATATTAAAAAACAGGGCAAATTGTATTATCTTAAGTGAATGCACTTTGAAAACAGTGGGTGGAGCTATTGGCTGGAGCTGGGGGTGAAGTTAAACTTTTAAAAATAACTCTGTGTTGCACTTTCATGTTTTGCAGTGTAGCTCTGTATTGATTGGTGGAGGACGCTTGAATTCCTTAACTGAGGCAATTTTCTCTGTGGCACAAGATGAGAGGTTGTGTCACCATGTAAAAACACCCTGGGTGAGAAATGGCCTCCTCTGCCCCCTCAGAGGGCGGGAGGTGAAATTACCGTGGTGCAGAATCCCTTTGAATTTCCCCCAGTGCAGCTGGACGAGTAAATATAGGTCAGCTGTTGCCACATATTGAAAACCTGCAAACTGATGTTTAATAAAAAAAAGAAATCTGATTTGGTTCAGTCGCTGTCGTTCCACATGATGGAGATGAGGCGGTTTGAGTGATTGAGTGTTTAATCAGCGTGTTGTCTTTGTCTTCACCTCCACTGAACCACACAGTGAAAGGTTTAGTGGGACTGGAACCAAACTCATCCAGATCCACATGCAAATAAACTGCTGCAACCAATTTGAGACTTTATTTAGAAGAACCTCCTCCGACAGACGTCCAACCAGGACGGACGTGTTTCTACTTTTCCTCCAATGTCCCCACATCAAGAGGCCTTTTCAGGAGAATACGCCACATGTCCTGGTTCAATCCAATTCGTTCTCAATCTAATGGTGAAGAAGTGAAAGCATTTGTCCCAATTGAACCCGAGCGGCAGCATTGGAGTGTTCAGCGTTTTATCTCAATGAACTGATAATTGGATCAAATAGTATTGAGCTATTATTCAGATATCAAATCCACTTAAACAGCCACGGTGGTTCAGGGCCCGGCCGGATCCTGTTCTGTTAGACACGGCTCAGTGAGCTTGATTAAGCCGAGCAGGTTGAACCCACTGCTTCCCCCTCGCGCTCTTTGCAGGGATTTGGATCGGAGACACTTCAAAGAACTTGCCCCCCGACATCGCAGGTTAACAGCGTCTCCAGCTGTGGAGCGGCGGATCCCATTAACCAGACATGAGGTTACACACTCATCCCGACCAGGGGAACACGAGCCCAAACTAATTCAAGACTCACTTCTCCAGCTCGTCCTCAGCACTGCTCTGTACCCACCACGGGTTTAACAGTACATGTGTGGTAATAAATGCTTTTAATAAACAGATAACACCTCCAGGAATAAAGATTAGCGGTAATTAAAGGAGAAGGCCCCCAAAAGTGCAGGAAATCATCCTCTCTGATGTGCCTGTCGTTTAAAGAGCGATGCATGCTGGGAAGTGAGTCACGCTCCTCCGACCCAGGCAGACATCTCCAGATGGGGTCCAAAGTTGAGGCATCTGATTGGCTGATAGAACGCGAAAGTGAGGAATCCTGAGGGGAGGGAAAGTAGGTTTCAGACACATCCAGCCCCCCCCGTCTCTCGCTACAGCAGCAGGAGGACAGGCTGGAGACGTGAAGTGAGGAAGACGTTCAGTGTTAAAGTTAAAGGAGACAGGTTCTGATTAAATTCAGGTTCAGGATCCTAACTTGTGTTTTTACTTGAAAATTCTCAAATGTCTGTCTGTTGTAGGGAATGTGACCGACTAGAACGTGGATACCCAACCTGAGCCCATCGGGACTGGTTCAGACATGAATTCTAAAATGATAATCCTCAAGTACTTCAGCCTTCATGCCTTCAACAGGCAGTTCTTTAAAACCGATCTGTTTCACTTGTGTCTCTGGAGCTGAACTCGTTCCTGCTGCAGCCTGATGCACACTGAAGAGTGGGCGTGCAGGCTCTCTGCCACCAGGGGCTGCACTAATCCGTCCTGCACATCAGTCACAGTGAGAGACTGAGCGTTGCAGTGCACTGGACTCTGACATCATTTCCACAGATGTGCAGTGGGCGTGGCTTGGTGCCTCCGAGTGCTGATTGGCTGCAGCCTATCTCTCCTCTCTGTGTGTTTCCTCCCTAATCCACGCTCCTGTTTGTCTTCCACTAGTGAAATTATATTTTCATTGTATTATGTTATTGTACACGCTTGAATTTTTGATCAAAGCACAAAAAAAATTATATATTTCAAATCAATATTTCATCAAAGGGCTTATTGGCATGGGCCCCACGGAGGCATTTGTGCAAACCCTGCTGGATATTCATTCAACCAACACCTGAGTGAGTGTGCATGTGCTGAATGTGTGTGTTTTCATGTTGGCCTGCTCCTCCTCCTCTTCATCCCTCCATCCATCTAAATCCCATAAGCAGAAAAACACACACAGTCCATGTTTTATCAATCAAAGAGCTCAAACAAATTGATTTTGGGTTTTAAAACGCCTGTGTTTGATCGCCGTGTGCCTCTAATCTAAGAAGCTGCAGCCTCTGACAGATACATCACACAGCAGCAGTGATAATACACAAATTGGAATATGAGAGGCATGTGTGTAGAGCCCAGAGCAGAGCTAATATGCATTTAGTGCAGGAATGTTTGAAGCTGCTTCGAGAGATCTTGTTCGGGACAGATTCGATAAGAATACCTCATAAAACCCGGAGCTGTGACCGGGCGCTTTGCTGCGAGTCGGTTTGGTTCAAAGAGACAAACACTTAAACTGCAAATGAGGGAAAGAAGATGACGTAAAGCTATTATTCTGGGAATAAGAGTCACGAGGGTCTCTCCCTGACTAAAATACACATTTGCAGCCAGAGCTGTCAACAGCATTGACTTGAGGGAGGGAGGGGGGGTTGAATATGAACATTAACTTCATATTTAAACACACAGCCTGTTAAACCCTGCCTCCTCCATGTGAGGGAATAGGAAATGGACCAAACCCCAAAAGTCGAAGTCAAATAAATGAATATAAAATAAAATGATAGCTGAGATTGACTCGTGCAAAGTTCCATCACCTTCCAGACTTCAATGACTTCACAAAGCAAAAGGTTCATCACTTTTTTGTGTTACCTGGAAACATGTGTTGTCACTTCAAGCTGTAGCGTAAGTTGCTGGTGCTGTAAATAGCTCAGCTCCAGAGGCTGTTTCCACGACGTGCCAAGGTGCATGCACACTTGATATGCAGCACATGATGAATCACTGAGGGACTGCACGGATCGAGGGGGGGGGGGGGGGGTTGAATTAGCATACCCTGTCGTCACCAGGCCGGGCACACAGTGTCAACACGCACCCTTAACGAGCCGAGTGGAGCCGAGGCCCTTTAAGCCGAGGCGGTGTTGTCATGTGCCGTGGTAGCCGCTGCTCCCCAAAGAGCTCGACTGTCAGCCGGAGCCGGAGCAATCTGCAAATCCTCCCTCGTCCTCTGGGTGCGGAGTGAGAGAGACAAGAGACACAGAGAGAGACAAGGATCCACGAGCCTCAAGAATAGACTTCACTGAGTCTCCAAAAAATAACAAGAGACGGGACATTTTCAGGACAAATCATTGAAGGAAATTAGCTGTTTTTTTTGGTCATTATAACATTCCTGAAAGAAAGTTTTGCTGTGAGAGCTTGTGGTCTTCGCTCTTATTCTCTATGCGACTTCCTGACAGCTGAGCCTGCAGCTGACGGGCCCCCCCCAGGCTCCACAGCGCTGTCACCCGCCATTATCACACATGTCGCTGCCTAATTGGGATTTTCCCAGTTGCAGAACAACCATTGAAACACCACTGGCTGTTATTAGCGTCAAAAATCATATTCAGAATTGTGTGTGGGTCTCATTCCTCAAATGCGACTGATCTGACATCAAAACCAGAAAACTACTTTCCTTTGACTTTCACTATCTGTCATCTTACAAGATTAACAAACAACGATCCCACACGATGTGCGGGTGCGAGTGAAGGTCGTGGGTCCCTCCCTGCACGGAGGCCATCTTGGAAAACAACGTCCTGAGGCGGAACGGCAGCGGAGGCGTATGGATCGTGTCAACAGTCACGTGAGGGCAGACGAGGGGAATGGACGACGCGCTGGCCGAGGCACGGCTAAAACATTATCAGGGATATAGTGTGACTGAATGTGTGTCTTTGTGTTTGTGTGTGTGACCTCAACTCGTCAATAAGAGGTTACACAAGAAACTAAAATGTAGGTGGTAGAGAAGAAGCCTGGTTTTAATCAGGACTATTATAGCTGAAGCATCTTGGACAAAAGCCTAAATCGATTATTAGTATTTTTATTAATGTGCTAAGATAATCAATGTCTTTTAAATATTTGCAGGTATGTTTGCTTGTGTTGTTATATAATTACATCCCAGAATGAAAGCCCTGATATGATAACTCATGTGGACAAAGCTTCAATAATCAGACCAAATTCTACCCATTTTTTTTAAATCTTAAAGCAACACTAACTTTTACTGAGCAACAGCGCCCTCTGCGGCCACACAAGGTAATTAATCCTCAACATTAAGTGGTATTTCATGAAGAGGAAAAAACAAATCCTCCGACTGAACCCTGGATATTACCCATGATCCCCGGCTTCCTGAACCAGAAGAGCTGCTGCTGTAGCAAATCCACCGACCTCTGTTCAGAATGCTTCATAGTTCAAGTCAGTGAACCATCAAACTCATTCTGAAGAGGTGGAACAGTTGCTTTAAAGCACAGGATCCCTCATGTGACTGCATCTTTCATGTTCAGCTCCTCCGAGTCCCTTGGCTTCCATCTTTGGGGTCATTGTTAAAGATCTTACTCATGTCGTCCTCTTTCTTTTTTAGCTGCTGTGAGATTTCCTCCGAGCCAAAGGGCGGATGATGAAATCCAAGGAGCCATTATTCTCCATTTTTCATCTGCAAGATTTCAAAGCAACTTCCACCGACACTGGGAGAAGGAGGCGGAGGCAGTCGACCAGGCTGTGAGTTAAAGTATCGCTCGCCCCCCCTCTGGGAAATTCCAAGTCTTCTTTACAGTCGACTTGTTTTACTTCTTTTCCAAACTTGTACTTGGAGCCTGAAACAGCCTTTGACATCTTGTTTCCCTTGGAGGTTCATCTCAAAAGAAGAGTTTGTCAGGAGGTTGTCATTGGAAATCTCTCTTATTCTACACAAGCTATAAGATAGAGACACACTTCTGATGGGGAAGCCTGGAGGACAAACAGGAAATGGAGTCTAGAGAGGAGTTGAGGTTTCCTCCCTGTGGTCGACCGACCGCGTCTGTGCTTCCTGACAACAGACACTGAAGAGAAGCCTGCTTCCTTAACCCTGATGGACTTTCCCATTTTGTATCGCTCAGTTCAACACTCTCTCTCTTTTCCTGCAGACCTAAGTTTATGGACAAAATTAAACATTGAGTTCCACTGAGGGAAAATGGAGAAACAGTTGATCCCACCATTGTTCATACTTTATATTTAGCTCTTCCAACACTCCTCCTGCTGACTGGTATCTGTATAACTCACATACATAAAATAACAACAGACAGGCAGAGCGGCAGAGTAGGTTTTCAATCATCTCTCCCCCCCGAGAGAAACAACGCTGCTTTACAATGGAGCTGCTTCTTGACCGTCCTGATGACACGTGCTCGTCGTGCTCAGCACTTCTGAAGAAACACGCTGACTCGGGGAATATGAGCTGTCAATCATTATTTTCCGAGGGAGTTTTCTTGTGCATTAGCTGACGGGAAACATCCGAAGGGTACGCTGCTTCGAATTTTCCACATTAAATAAGAATCTGACAAAAAGAAGCAGATGAAGTCTAAACCGTGAACGCACTTAAATCTGCTGATAGATCGATTACTGTGATTGTTATATTTGTGTCTTAAGATCTAAATAAAGGAAATGACCTGTTATAACTTCATATTACAATGGACGACATGACAGCTATGAAACCAAAACATCTGGATCCCCCCCCTGGTGGCTGGCTGCGGTATAGGTCATAAGGGACAGTGGAGCCTTGTCTTCGGGGTCAATTATCAAATTCATTTTCATTGCAATAAACATTACAATAAAACTTGCAAAACTTCTAGTTGTTTAAATATCAAATTGTGACCTGCACACTCATTCATGAAGCTGCTATTCCGATGATTATGAACGTTACATTTTAAAAAGTCCAACTGGCTGAGTCACAGAATACAGAGAAGTGAAGTGAAGTGAAGTGGAGCCGCCCACGTCTCCGTCTCATTAGAGGCTTTTTTCTGGAGGCACAAATCTCTTAGTAACCACATTAGAGGAGAAACTGTGAAACTATATTTAACCATGTAACTCAAACACTTTGACAGTAGATGAAAACCTTTCAGTTCAGCTTCAGTCCTTTCACTGTTTGAGGGTTGATGGAAAAAACATTTTTAAGTTAAAAGAACAATAAATGTGAGGAGAGAAAAACCAACTGGTCAAAATTTGAAGAAGATTTTGAGATATTATGTCCAACAGGCCAAAAACATGTTCTGTGAAGCATCTGTGACCTTTGACCTCCCAAATGTAATGAGTTAATCCATTAGTCTAGTTCTTCTAGGATTCCCTCGAGGAGTTCTTGAGACATTGTGTTCACAACAGTGGGACGGACATGAAAACATAATGTCTTCAGCACGGAGGCATAAACACAGGACACGCCCTAAAATCAATACTTAAAGTCTGTGATTTATGGAACAAATCATAAATGGATTATAATCTCCTTTCCAATGCATCCAGTTTCCAGCTGCCTTGTTTGTTTGGGTCAATGAGTGTCGACCTGTGAAACTGAAAATCCTGTAGCAGAGATTAAGAACCCGGAGCTGAACCTCTGACTCCACCTGAGCTGAGACGAGACGGCAGTTTACTGCACCTCTGGGGATGTGAGGGATTCTGCTGAGTCAGGCAGGCTGGGATTACACCTCCTCCACCCGGCCGGCTCCACAGACTACAATGTGATTACTCATGTCGCTGGATAAAACGACGACAACTGACACATCCTGCACATTATACTCCACTGAAACGTAGGAGTGAAGCGCCCCTAGTGGCAGGTCTGGGGACATCGCCAGTGTCCTGGTGACTGGAGTCCAGGGCAAGATAATTCATGACTGGAGTTAATCTGAAAATCTACAGAGATTGAATCCTCCAATGTTTGTGTGTATCCTGGAGAAACGTGTTGAATCAGTGAATATAAACTTGTGTTTGTATTGGTCTAAGATAAGATTCTAAATCTGTGGTGCTGTCAAGGTACATGCTAGAAAAACAAGACCAACATGAATCTGGATGTTCTAGAATCTTACCCCCATTTGCTCGACTACAGAAATTCAATTTACTTTCAAAAGGCAGAAGGCAAATTTATTAATATCTACCTCCATCATGTTTTCTTTCCTGTTTTGTTTTTTTGTGTCAGCAGGATAACAGAGAAACTACTGATCGGATTTCCACGAAACGATGGGACATGGACCAAGAAAGAAACTTTTACTTTTTCACCAGTTTCCCAGGGAATGATTCCCGGATCTTGAATTAAAGAATCAGGTGCATTAGGGAGTCAGATATCTAAGCAGCTTCATGTTATTCAAGGGGACTGTTTGACATTCTAGTTAACAATTGTAAATGTTTTCATATAAGTAAACACTAGGCAATCTTGAATATCTAAATATCCAAACGCAGGATCTGGGCCACTAAATCCTAACGAGTCCCATTACCACCGCTGCTTGATGAGACTCCCACAGAGGGAAGTTAACAAGCTTCACTCAGCGCTGGAGTTTCTGTCGTGCGGCTGAAGTCTGACAAGGAGGAGGAGGAGGAGGAGGAGGAGGAAGAGGAGGAGGAAATCTAAGAGGAGACACGCGGGGCATAGAAATGAAGTGGATATTGACCCGATCAATCTTCCAGGAGGATGCGACCACATCTCGTTTTATTTGGCTCATGTGTGTCTGAGTGCGTCCTCCTCCTCGCCGCCCTCTCTCCCCTGATTGTTTTTACTTCATTTGCAAGTTCGGGCTCATCAGTCTTTTGCAGCAGCAGCGGCGCCGGGGGGGGGGGAAAGGAACAATCTCATAACTTTCTCATTACCGCCCCCCCCCGGCCTCATGAAGAGCACTGCTGCTGCTCAGAGATAACAACAGACCTGGCTTTTGGGAGGCGAAATACTGTTTCTGCAGCGTTTTGCTTCCTGCCGCTGGAAGTCGTTAAGTAACCCAATAAGTGGGGGTGAGGTAAATAAGGTTAAAGTTCTCATGATGATGGGAAAAAAGGATTTAAAGTGAGCATGTGTAATATTTAGGTTTGAAAACCTCGACAAAAAACAATACATCTAAAGGATGAGCAGACATATTATTTCCAATCTGGTTCAATTAAGGCGGAGAAATTGGAATTTATGGGACGATTACGGCTCAGAGGGCGAAGAGGAAACTCTTCTATCAACTTAAGGAAGTGAATCCACCCTAAAGTTCATTAACAGGGCCGACAGCCCCCTCGCTCTCTGAAGGCCGCCTCGTCAGGGCGGAGGTGATGGATGGAGAGGAACACCGCCTCGACTGTTTAACTGGGAGAACAAACACTGTCCCCGAACACGCCATCCATCCTCCCCCCCGACGTGCACCCCGGGCACTACGTCTTCTGGCCTGTCGCCGCCCGACCAGCAGAGGCCTGCACTGGATCAAACGCCCTTAATTGGCCTCGTGACATACATATAGACACAACAGATGAAGCTTTGGGGAAAGAAGTAAACACATTGCACGACCCCGGGAAATCACGTCTGTGCTTCTGTCTGTGGTGTCATGAGATGTTCCTCCTCCAGTCAGTCTCCTTAAGTGAAGATCTGATCATCTGTTTCCCTCTATCGGCTGCTCTTAACCTGATCATGAAGTCAGAGCCAGGGCACTGACACAAATCACTTGTGATCTACAGCTTTCATTCACACTTTGTCACCGAGTTAAATTCATATTCCACCGAGGAGTCGTCTCACTTTGTCGAGATCAGTGATTGTTAGAAGATGAAGAGCTAATTCTCCATATGCAGGAGTTTGTCTCCTTGTCAAACAGCGCCATCTGCTGGGCAAAGACAGCTGCTGCAATAGTATTTGCTTAGAAAATAAATACCTGAGATCCCTGCACTACGATAAAAAATATACATATTTGGCAAATCTTCTGCATGTAGGGAATAAAACACAGATATTAAAAGTTTATGCTGAGTTTGAGTAAAAAGATAATTTCCGACACGCTGTGTATCTATTTTTCAACTCACTCCCCCATTTCATTTTGTTAATAAATTGGAAAATGGATGATTTATTTGATTGTTTTTGTTCTTTTATCTGTTTTGTTTTATCTAATAACTGTTAAAACTTCAGCACTAGTCTCCAAGTGATATTATTATTTCTACACCTCATAAAATCCCCCCAAAAAACATGAATTGCTCATATAATAATAAATATGATATAATAACTAAATACCTTAATCATTATATTAGATTATTAATTCTAACTCCATCCTCACAAGGATAAGATTAGATAACAGATGGATGGATGGATTGATAGTCTCTGGTCCCTGTGCTGCCTGACTTGGCCACAAGATGGCAGAGTCCTACAACAGGAAAAAGTCAATCTTCTATCAGATCATTTTCCAGCATCTAATTCTCTCAAAGGCTTAAATTAAAAGATCCCTGTCGTTCATTCTCTTAAACATGTGTCACATGGCTCTGTCGTGTTTCAGTCCAGCTCTCCTCAGATGAATCCTAACGTCTTCCATCTTTAAGCGTCTGTAACATGTCCAGCTCCATCATCCCTCATCTGTGGTTCCAGGAGTCAGACGTGAGCCCTGCCCTTTTCCACACAGACAGGAAACGAAGCTGTTTGCACCATAGATCCCCCCCCCCCCCCCCCCGATCGATGAGATACACCGGGCGTCTTGAGTCAGCCATCAGGACGGAGCATCCTCCCTCACTCAGAGCACGCAGATCCATACCAGGCGCTCTCGAGGAAGCGGCTCCCTGTCAGAGCAGCAAATTACAGCAGCCACTATAATCCCCCCCCCCCCCCCCTCCTGCAGCAGCAGCAGCAGCAGCTGGGGGGGAGGGGGGGGGGGGCTCAGAGTCAGCTGCAGCCAGCGCCTCCAATCTCCAGAGCTCGGCCCACGCCTCAGAAACTACAGAGGCCTGGTAATGACTGGTTATTCTCTGAGTAAGCAGGATGTGTGATGCCCTGTGTGTGTGTAGCCGTGTGTCAGTATAAGAGATGGAGTGTCATCTGAAATGCCAACTGCAATTCCTCAAAATATAATCGTAATTGAGCTTATTTCAGCACAAACTGTTGTAAAAAGTGTATTGAGTTGATCTACTTGTTTATTATAGATGATCTCTGAAACTGACCAGGAGCCTTTCTACCCTTTCTATGATGTCTTATCTCCTGGATTACATTATATCTCTTATCTGGTAGAATTACTGCATAATTCTAATAGTATCTCTCAGTGTGTTTCCTCCCATTCATCATCCTGTGACCCTTCAGATTTATCTGGTGACCCCCTGAAGGGCTCCGACCCCTCAGATAAGAAACCTCTGCAAGACTCATATATAATATTGTGGGCGGCTACTTCCACCTCCACCCGGTATAAAGTAAAATACTACGAACAGTATAAATAAACTAATAGTGTTGTACTTCATAACATATCCCTTACAGATGCCTGAGGAGAACAAATAACACCAGACATGCTGATAAAATGTGAAACGTGAGCTGAGAGAGAAAAATAAAATCGATAAGATCATGTAAATAAATAAATATAATAAACTAATGAGCCACATTTACCTGCTGCTATAATTAATCTCTCTCCCTTTATCTCTGACCCACACCGTCCTTGACCCACTGACAACTGAAACTTCCTCGGCCACAAACCAGACGTCTCTGTTTTATTTTGTTTTTTCCTCCCCAGGAACTTTTGAAGTAGGAAATAACCTTTTAGCTGTTTGACATTTCACGGCTGCTGTGTCCTTCAACCCAAACCAAAACCTTTTCTTCGCCTAAACTGTGACAGAAAACTTCTAAACCACAAACTCTCTCTGCCAGAGAAGCGTTTCGGCATCAAACCACCGAAGTCAAAACGTCTCCCAGCAGCTGATCAAGCCAGAATGAATCCGTAAAGAAGCAACAAGTCCAAAACGAGTCTCTGGGCTCTTTTTCAAACCCAATTCCTCCTTGAGATTTTCTGTGTTTCTCCACTATGCTCTAGATTCGTCTCTGGTGCCAGATTTGTTGTGTGGTAATTTGATCAAAAATATTAATTTAGGATTATGCAACACGAAAGCACCGTACTTGAGAAGGTTTAGAAACCAGATTTCCACACATTAAGCATCTTCAAAATCAAAAATCAACACTTCACTCTATTGAAATGATTAGAAGTTATTTACCTGTGGGTGCAGCAGTGGAAACAAGGGGCCAGGATCCAGTGAGAGGAAGCAACCAGGAGAGAGAGAGAGAGAACACAGGTCACCAGGGGAACATTTAAAACTTCACACACAAATTAAATCAACATATTAGATGAGTGAGGTCACGGTGACCTTTAACATTTGACCATCATCATCGAATCATCATTCATCCTCGAGTCCAGCTCATGACTCTGGCCACTAGGTGTCGCAAGTGCGGAGGTATGACAATAACAAGTAATTGCAGAGGAAAATGTAACAACACAAACAATTGTTCTGCTGACGCACACACACACACACACACACACACACAAAGACACACAGAGAAGTGAACGAAGGAAATGACAGGTACACCGATTGCTGCTGACGTTCATGAGAATCAAACACTTCCTGTGAAGCTGCTAGAGCCTCCGGTTGAGTGACATCTTTATTTTCCTCAGCCACCTGCGCCCCTGTCTCTTTGTCGCCCCCCCACCCTCTCTCCTCTTCCTCCTCGTCTCCCCCCCCCTCTTTTCTTTGATGGCAGGCACGTGAATGAATCTCATGCTGAAGCGTTTTGTGATGCTGCTGCAGACGGGGGTGGGGGGGGGGGTGAGGGTGGGGGGGGATCAGCTGAGAGTTTGATACGGTTTCCCAAAATAACTCAGGACGAGTCTTCTGAGCTCCGGGTTGTGAGACGGAGAAATGGAAGAGAGTCTTTTCTCCTTTCTTGTGTTTTAACCACTAAACAGCTCTGCGTCTTCACAGCAAACTTTGCAATCTCCAGTCCCATTTCCTTCCTCCTCCTCGTCTTCCTCCTCTTCTTCCTCAGTATATGTCTGGTGAGTGCTGGTGTGTGTGGCAGTGGACGACAGCGGCCTCGTCCACAGGGGACAGGAGTGGTAGAAATGGAACAGGATGGAGAGGACAGAATCACCCAGCGGAAGGAAGGACAAACCCAATTCACCTCCGAGGGCAAAGACATGGGGGGGGGGTTGTCACGCAAACTCTCCCCCCTCCTCTTCCTCCTCTTCCTCCTCTTCCTCCTCCTCCTCTCATCACTTTCACTGGTCGTTTGGGGAATTTGGGAGAAGAGAAGGACAAGGATCAAATGCAGCTGCTAATTCTGCTCACATTTTCCATCAATCTTTCATAATTTTGATGAAAACCCCAAAGAAATAGAATATTATATGTTTTTTCTTTGAAATAGTCATTTGAAATTATATATATGACTTCATACACATTATATGTATGATTTATGCTTTTACACAGTGATAGATATCAAAAGGTTGAGATATTCTATCAATTATCACCTTGTTTGAACTTGAAATAACCAGGTTCAGCCTCTAGGGGTCTCTCATTTCAAGGTAAATCAGCCTCAGGCACAGATCAGGTTGAATAAAAATGGGGATTTCTCTGTGTTTTAAACTTTCATGGTTTTAAAAGTAAACAAGTACTGTGTTTTTAGACATTTGAATGAATTCCTGCATTTCTAACAATCTCTGAAAACCTCCAGAGACGGAGAGAAGAAATGTTACTCAGAGACAATGGAGCTGAAAAGAGGTTGTTTTGTTTCTTCTTCTACTTTTAGGATTACGCTCGGTGGGAGGACGAGACACGAGCCAAGAAAGAGTTCTTTCAGTTTTGGGGCAGATCCAGGATTTATTTTCAGGATGTTTGTCCCCAGGGAATAATTCATAGATCTATATTTAAGGAACTGATATCTACGAGTGTCTGCAACTTGGGGCAGCTTGATTGAATTTACCTGGACGCAGGTATGTGCTCTGAGGGACTTTAAGCGTTGTCCCTTGTAGACAGGACAGAAAATGTCCCGTGGCCACACTGCGACCTGGTATGGAAAGTATGGAATTACATTGATGGGAAAATATATTATCTCGGCCTCTTGACTTGTCATTGTTGCTGCAGCAAAATACTAAATGTCCTCACAGAGGCCTCAAAAAACACAATATGCCCAAAGATGCATCAGTGTCCTCGTGCTGTAGAGGGCGCTCTTTCCTCAACACAGAAATCTCCATATATATATATTATACTTTAAAATGCAGTATTTGCCTTAATAATGCAGAATGACAGCTCTACATTAAACACTGCGAGCTCTCCAGTTACTCTCACACACACACATGACACGCGTGACTCCTACACCCGATGTCCTCTGTCTCTGCTGCTGTCAGTCACATGACGAGCTCTCTAGGTCACACGCTCTTTCACACGCAAACACACAAAAAACAACCACAATCATTAAAAACACACCGGTTCAAATTCTCACTTCTGCACGTCTGACACGGATCCACTCGTGGAGGTGTGTAGGAAGGTTTCTCTCCCTCCTCGCCCTCTCCTCACCCCTCTCTCTCTCCATCCCTCTCATTAGCCCTCCTCTCCTCCTCAGAAATGTCAGCCTGCCCACAGATACATCGCCTCACATATGCCGCCACCATTTGGCATTTGAATATACCGGCGTTGTGTGTGCGTGGCTGGAGCGTCGGCTGCCAGGTGCTTCAGACGCCGAGTTGGTTTGAACGATTTCAGGCTGTAGTGGTTCTAACGAGCTGGTCACCGTGAACAGACCGATGAAACACACACACTGACCTTGTACTCACATTAATCATTTTTGTGTATCTTTTATGCAGGAAAGTGCTGAGAGCTGCGCGACCCTTTGGGTTTCTCTAAGGAAGGCTCCACTCACAGGTTTAACTGACATTTACTTATTCTAACTGACATCAGGGAATCATTGTCACAATTTATGTTTCTGCCGGTGGAAAGAATAAACCGGTGATAATGAGGTTAAAGGACGAGAATGCACAATAAATCTGTTGTGGGTAATTTCCAGCTCACTCGATATAAGATAATCACGTGTGAAGGAAAAGCCCTCTGAGGTGTGAGAAGTCGTCCAATCAAATCCTCTGACATGTCAGAAATTCATCCAACTGTCCCGAGTCCAGTCAGGAATAAAGAAAAAATATATATATACGTTAATAATACCAAAGTGCTTTCCAAGTGAAAGGAAAAGAGTGTAAATGAACATTCTAGGAGGGATAAAAGGTGGCTACAAAGACAATATGCTCCATTAAGGGAAATGGAATTTATGGAGAGGAATTAGCAAAAGCAATTAAAAATGACAATCTCATATAAAGTTAACTGTTCTGCATTTACATAAAATTATAAATATAAAGCTCCATTATTTTGTAAACCTTTATACAGTCTTTATGTTCATTTATCTTTCTTGTCTCACAAATTAAGAGCATATGTTAACTTTCTAGTTTGCACCTTTTTGCTTTAGGAAATGGGGGGTGATTAAAAAAAGCTTATTATAAATTATCTGATCCAGAAAGTCAACCGAGACTTTGAAGATTATATAAATACCTAATAATAATGTATTAATAACTACACCCTGCGTTTTTTCAAAGATATGGAGAAATTCAAGGTTTGACTGGCAGATGAGATTTTTACCTTTGTGACTCGAGAGAACAGTCTTTGATCAGAGGTTCACATCTGTGGAGAGCAGATATGGAAAAATAACTCTTCTGACAGCAGGAGGAGGAGGAGGAGGAGGAAGAGGAGGAGGAAGAGGAGGAGGAGGAGCACTGAAATGATCTTATTCTGACCGTTGAGCACCTCTACTGGGGCGGATGCGGTTTAGCTCCCTTTCTTGAAAGTAGTAGTCGAGGATTTTATGCCCACCCGCTTTGTGCCGATTTGACCCCTCAGCCACAAGGTCACGTGTCTGACTGCTGCACCGCTCCCCTCGGAGCAGCAGCTCTAGTGGCTTGGTGTTTGCCTGAGGCCACAAACCGAGTCACCGACGGGCTACGTGCAGAAAGCGTACACGTGGTTTTTCGGTGACCTGATGAGAACAAGAGAGAGGACACTCCGGCCAGCGCTCTCACACACCAGTATATGGACGTCGGTGCCCGGGCTGCAACAGAAAAGGTGTGAATGTGTGTGTCCATGAGTGTGTGTGTGCGTGTGAGTCAGAGAGAGAGAGACAAAGGCGGAGCAGAGCTTTGTGCTTTGCCCTTGTTGAAGGGAGAGACGAGATGTGTCTAAACAGAGACGGTGACATCACTTCTTGGCAGGCGGCTCCAGGGAGACCGTGATGCCTGAGCCAGGGACGAGCGCTCATCCAATCACAAAATGAGCCACTGTGTGAGAGTGAGAGTGAGAGTGTGTGAGTGTGAGAGTGTGTGTGTGTGTGTGTGAGTGTGAGAGTGAGAGTGTGTGAGAGTGTGTGACATGCTGTGACCAGGTCAGTCAGCACAAGCCTCCCACAGCTAGTCCTTAATCAAACAGTGGTAGGTCAAACCACAACAAGTAATGGGAGTACAGTGTGTGTTCATGTGTGTGTGTGTGTGTGTGTGTGTGTGTGTTGACTTGTGTGTTTCCTCTTTTCTCCTTGTCCCCTGACGTGATGCTTTCACGTGCACAAATCTATAATGAATCCATAAAGACACGATGGACTGTGAAGACACTGGACTATGTCTCTGTCCCCTCCTGCATGTGGGCGGATGCTTCCCAACACGTCCTCCAGCCGGGTCTCAACGCTCCCGTGTGTTTGTGTTAACCTGCTCCGGAGTGGCAACACTTTCAAAATGAGATTTTCTTCGCTTTTTCATACAGTGTGCGAGTTCAACACGGTCAGTGGAGAGAAGCAGAGGAACACTGGGGCACAGATGGCTGGTGGGTAACTGACGAGAGAGAGAGGGGGGGGGGGGGGGGGGAGAAAGAGAGAGAGAGAGGGAGAGAGAGGGAGAGAGAGCGTCCTTGACCTTCACACGCTGACATAAGGAAGCATCGGAATTTTTGAAGCACACAAATACACACACACATGCATATGCTGCCCTGAAACCTGTCTAATCCACCCACTTGATTTTCAATTCCTCTTCCTACTTCATTTACAGTTTCCTGCTGCAAATGAACCTGTGATCGCTTCTCACACGTCGGTTCCACACGGCATACGGGTGTGGGCCACTTCAGGCAATGATGCGGCACCTCTGACAAAGTGGATTGTGAGCCTTAAGTGGCCCAAATAGCACAAAACAAATCCGGGCCGCCTCGGGCACCTTGACATGAGGTATATGGCTCAAGGGGCCAAAGGACAGTTTGGCAGTGTCGGGCCAAATCTGAGCCAAAACCATTTTCCGAGGTGGGTTTCGATTAATTTGCTGTTTTATATTGGACAGAACCAACGGAGGAGAAAATGCTGTGCCAAAGAATTGCCGACGTCTCATGTTGCAACAGCAGCTTCACAACGAGCTCATTTGGCTAAAGGACCATTATGATCCAATTTTAACACAGCGAATGCTTCTTGTGCAGAGACGTGGTGATATGCTGAGTGTGATAAGAGTCACTGGGAACTAACCACTGGTCTCTGTGCCGTGTGGAGTCAGACTGGAAGGCTAATGAGTTCATCAAATCCACTGTGGCTGTAACATCCCTGGTGCCACCTGGAGCCAAAGGACCTAATGGGAAATCTGACTTTGTCAAGTGTAGTAGACACGATGAGCTAATGGTACATTAGTGTGTGTGTGTGTGTGTGTGTGTGTGTGTGTGTGTGTGTGTGTGTGTGTGTGTGTGTGTGTGTGTGTGTGTGTGTGTGTGTGTGTGGGATTGTGGGATGAAGCCGGAGTATCCAAAGGAAAACCCCACGAGGAGAACATGCAATCTTCACAAAGAAAAAGTATAAAGTGAACTGCAGGTATTGGATATACATTTTACTCTGTGTTAAATTATTTGAAAGACGTCTTTTACTTCATGCATGGTTATCTGAATCCATTGTTAATATAGAAATATTGATCGGTGAAGCTTTAACGACTTTAAAAAGTCCCGTCAACAGCCGCACAAAGCTCGACACACACCCTCCATCGGTCCCTCACTTATCCAGCCACCGGGATCGAGCCTGAACTTCTCCTCCCTGCAGAGGCTCCGTCAGTGAACACGATGTCCAACGATTTGTCATTAAGATGATTAGTTCACAGCTCCTAACATTCAAGACCTGGGAAAAAAATCAATGTGTGTGTTGTCGTACAGGAAAACGAAAAATAACATACACAGTTCCTGTAGATATGTGCCATTTCACACCGTTACACCTCAGTTCAACGCGATGTTTAAATGAAAGAACCTTTTTGGAGTGTGTTTTAATCAGTGAGCATGTCTATATATTAATATTTACAATATTAAATCAGCATTGCAAACCATGGACTGTAAATAAAGCTGTGAAAACCTCTCGGAAAAGTGTGAGAATACGAGTGTGAGTCAGATCCAAACACCTCACTCGCCTTTTTACGTGATCTCACATTCGAACTAGACGTCCACAGAATTCCAGTGCAGTGTGACAACCCCCCACCCTCCCTCCTTAGTGGACTGACCCAGCATGCACACCAAAAACCTGAGGTGTGTCAAATCCACAAAAAACAAAGAATAGACCGACTGGTCAGGTCAGTGAATGAAATAAAACATCAGGCTGGATTGACTTTAAGTTTTAATTGTTTCCCCCCAACAATATATTGATAGATATTTCCAGTTTAGAGATGAAGGGTAGGGAAGGGAAAGAGGGAAAGGAGGGAGGTTGAGATGTTTGGGGCTTTAAATGAAAGGAGTTACTAGTTTTTAGTTCTAGAGGTTTTAGTTCTTATTTCTCTTCCCTCTCTTCTTCATCTCTTTCAGCTCCTTCTTCTCCCTCTCTTCTACCTCTTTCTTGCTTTCTCTTGCTCTTTTTTGCTCTCCACCTTTTCTTTGTCGGTCGCCGAGGCCAGTCCGATGAGTTTTTACTCAAATAAAACTGAGCTGAAGGGCTAAGTCCTACTCCATCTTCCTCTTTTTGTTGGGGGAGTCTTCCTGCTTGGTTGTCCATATGTCCTTAGTATCTTTGACCCGTTTCTCCAGCTTCTTGATTATCTTGAAGCTGGCCTCCATCTCTGCCTGCCCACGCCTGAGACTGTCCTCCAGATCGTTGACTTTCGTCTGCCACTCGGTCTTGCTCTGGAGGATCTCATTCTCCATGGCTAGCAGCTTGGCCATGAGCTCCCGGCTGCCATCTTCCAGAGCCATATTTCTACTGGTGACACTGGCGATCACCTGATCCTTTTGGAGAATTATATCCTCCTCCATCCTGCTCGCTTTGCTGAGCGAGGCCTTGTTCTTGGCAGCCCAAGTCACTTCCGTGTGCTTGACCAGTCTCTCCAGCTGCTTGATTTTCATGGAGCTGTTCCTGCTCTCTGCCAGCTCACGTCTGAGATGGAACTCCAGATCCTCGTATCTCGCCTGCCACTTATTCTTGTTCTGGATGATTTTTAAGCCACTGGTTTTCAGCTGGGCCATGAGCTCCTTGTTTTCCTCTTTCAGTGCATTCCTTTCACGCGTGACCATGTTGATCATTTCATACCCTTCATGGACGTCGGGTGTCATGTTCTCATCAAGGGAGCCCTCCGTCTCATTCAGGTTTCCCTGTTGCCTGAGCTCCCTTCGGAGCTTCTCGTTCTCTGTCTGCTGGTTTTGTAAACAAGCATTTAAGTATCTGAAGTCTTTCTCTGGGATTTTCGATTCCTTTTTAACCTGCTTGATCTCGGTTTCCAATTCGGCCCGGAGCCTTTCAGACTCGGAACCCTCCATGCTTTTGTTTTCTTTTTTCCATCCGGCTTCTCGGCTGGACATGACCATTTTGAGGGTTGCATTTTCCTGAACCAGCCCCAAATTTTTGAGCTCCAGGTGTTTGATTTCTCCACGAAGGTCCTCCACCAATTTACTAGGAGAATGCACATGTTGCACAACTGCCTGAAAGACACAAACATTCAAACAATGGGTAAAAACACAGCCCATACTAACTTCGTCAATTCTCTTAAATACAGTCTCTCCATACTAAGTCTCCTTAACAGCTGCTGCATAATGTCCACAAACTAACATACAGAAAGCAAGGCCCAATCCCATTTTCAAAAGAAATACAAAAGCTTGAATGCTCTGTATTTTTTCACATATAAATCAAAAGCTAAATGCGTCAGGCTGCTAGGAGTGCTCTGTATGCAACCCTGCCATGATAAATACTAGTTAAAATAGGTGCATAGAGTATCGTCAACGAGGGGGGGTGGGACATGAAATTATGTCAAAATACAGGATAATCATGCAAAAAAAAGTAACGTTAGCATGCTAGCACTAGCATTTTTAAGGTTGTTGTGTCAAAAGATGAAAAAATATACAATTAACTCTTAGATGTCCCGAATAAGTGTAACACAAAAAGCTTACCTTGCCTCTGGTTTTGCTCATCCCCTCTATCTTGGTTGAATACAGGTGCAGAGTAGTGAACTGAAGTATTCTCTCACATGCTCTGACCGTCTCGGTTTATAGGAGAGCAGGGTTTGTGGATCTGTGGTCGAGTCCAGGAGCTGTCGTCCAACACTGATGACAGAAGTTTCTCTCCCACAACTGTGTTAAACACTGAACTTGGCTTTGATCTAGATTCTATCTCCAAGTATCAAAGGAGTCACTAGATCAAAGTATCAGATTATCCGAAGGAGTCAAATTATCAAATGTGACATCAAACCGATTGTTGGCTTTGTCATGACATGAGGCAAATTGTGATTTGTGAATATGGGCTGTACAGTTAGATGTATTGATTGATCAGGATGGAAACCTAATACCACAAACTCTATGATTTATATTGGAAACATTTACAATACAAAAAGCATGACTCATGAAATATAATCACTTCTTCACTTCTTTTTTAAACAATATCAAACTATTGACATTTATCTTTACCAATCTGAGCAGCGACACATTTTAAATGACCTTTGGCACATGGGCATTAAGATGGGGTGGGCAGGGTGTGTTTGGTTCAAACACCAATTCATAAATTTTACCATATTAATGGACGAAGTTTGAGCTGGTTTCATATCGACAGAAGCCACTGGTCATATCTTAGAACCAAGAGTTGTGTGTGGTGTCCATGGTCATTGTTAGAGAGGGTGTGTGTGTGTGTGTGTGTACATGTTCATAACAGCGTTTTGATGACTTGTTTCGTGTACATGTCCCCAGTAAGTATGTGTGCGTCTGTCGTGTGTATATTTAAGAGGGAAACCCGGAGAGCTGAACATTACAAACACAATTTAAACCTCCAAGATGTTCCCGCTGGTTTAAATACCACAGGATTGAACCTAGAGGGCAGAACATAAACACACTGAACAAGCACCATGTTTACTCATATAACATTCATTTGTGACTATATGCATAGACCAGATACCCTCATTCATGTTGAAATATAAAAAATACAACTTGATTGGCCGAAAATTGTGTGAAACCTTCTTTGCGCGTGTGTGTGTCACAGCTATTTTTAGACAATCCACTCAAGAGATGTTAGATCGGAGAAAATGTGGAAGCGCTTTAATGGCTGTGATCATTTCATGCCGAACTGGGCAGGGTTATGTGAGTTTATATATATATATATATATATTTATATATATATACAAACTCTAAAAATATTCCCAGTATCCTTTGCTTTCATTTGAATGATTGTGGATATGCTGTATTCGAAGTATTGGAAAGATGGCGTCTGCTTGTTTTGTTGCATTTACACAAAAATTATCGATTATCGATTCCACCATGTCTGGGTTTTTCCAGAAACTAACCATCCCACCAATTTTACTGGGACAAAATATGAGCATGGTTTAACATGGCGTGGTGTTAGCTCCATGCAAGGAGGATCAAGCATCAAGGAAGTCTTCATTCTCACTCTAATCCTGCCATTGCTTTGTCTTTGTTAGTTCATCACCTCATCGTCCATCTCTAAATATCGAGAAGGGAGGAGGACGCTGATCACATTATGTGCAGAGGTCAGGAAGAGACAGACTCACAGCCACTTGTCACCGAGCTAATCCCTGTAATTTAGGACAATAACAGTTATTCGGTCGTGACTCATGACCTAATCTGCGTCTGACGGAGGCAAGGACACGTCAAAAAGACGCTGCATCACTTCCCCTGTGCTAAATCTGAATAAACCAATAAAGATGATTTGATGACATCCAAAGAATATCACTCAGAGGCAGTGTTGTATGTTTCAGGCTGCTGGATCCACAGGACACGAGCTGGGTGCTAATCTGATCAGTGCACCTTCTCTGCTGCACCTCCTCCCGTCTCCATCTCCTTCCTCAGGTCTGTCTCTGTGCCAGCGTCTCACCGGGGGGGGGGGGTAGTTGGCTGCGACCTACTTTTACGAGGCAGAACTGGGGCTGTCAGTCATGCAGCTGTGCGTCACCCGCCGCCGCCGAGAGGATCCTGCTGCCTCGCTCCGGTCCCCCCTCTCCACCGCCACCGTCACAGCTTCCACACCGGATGAGGCCTCCTGCTGCTCTTAACCCTCTGGGTGTCGTTGGCATAAACAACTCACAGGGATTGGAACTCCATCTAGAAGAGCGAGTAGCCATGTTGCGTAACGATAGAGGCAGGATGTCTGGAGATCTTCAAGTGGCTCCTTTAAAAAGGTAAACGAGGATCCTGGCCTGCTTCACATCCAGCGGCTCCATTAGCACAGGAAGGTGGTGTTTACATCCATTAGTCCAGAAGAAGTGACGGCTGATTTATGGAGTCCATCAACCGGGTGAGAGGCTGCCAGTGCGTTTACTAAACAGAAAGCTGCTGGCAGGAGGCGGCTGCCACTCCAGATTTATTTTACCTACAGCTGCCATCATGTCGAGGGACTTGTTAATGTTTCTATCGAGCTCAAGCCGATGCTGCGATGGCTTGATGAGTCCAGATCCAAATCTAGAACATCTCAGCAGAGAGCACATCTCCTCCTTTAGATTCAAATCAAGATGAACCAAATTGCACAAACTTTAAATCCCTTAAACATGTCGGATATTGGGAAATTTTTTCAAGCAATCTGTGCACACGGGCATTTCAGGCACGTTAGTAAGGACGGGGATTTAAACTGATACAGAATCAAAACGCTTGTGTGGACAGAGATGGTTTTAGTTTGAAAATGAACTATAGAACTGATATAGCTTTGATTCAGAAGATTATTCTGCCACAACAGAGCCGTCATGGACTAAATGCCAGAAAAATTGTACTGATTCCGTTCTTATTTCATTCTGGAGCTCTGAAAAAAAGTCAATATCAATTTACGCCCGTTTTCTCCAGCTGCTGGAAGCCAAGAAGCTTCCTCTGCAGCATCCTGGGAGGAAGCTGTGTAAGTTGGAGGTTTTATGTGGGAGTGTGTGAACGCTGGGAACTTTCTATGAATGAGCTGTGTCCAGTGTGAATGGGAGGAGAACATGGGCAGAGATTTATTTGTCACAACAACTGGATCAGTGACATTTTTGTTTGTGAGAAAAAAACAAGAAGTTATTGGAAAAGAAAACAGAGAGAAGCCCGAGGGACCGTGTGTGTGTTTTACTCGGAGCATCACCACATAATTATATCATTTATCATTTCTAGATATTGATGTTTTTTTAATACTAGTGCCGTGTCCTTTGGTGCAGTTTTCTTTCTGAAACTGTAAAAGCTGCAGTAATTGATTTACGGCAAATTACACTTTGTGTCGAATCTGGACAAAGAAGTAGATCCAAGAATTATTTTTCACTTTCCTCCACTGACATTGTGAGATAGAATGTTTCTTTTTAACGTTTTCCTCAAGGACTCATGAATCTTCATGGGAAAAAAACAATCTGGTGTCTTGAGGATATCTAATCTGTACGAGTGTGTCTGCAATTTGTTGCACCCTGATTGAATTTAAAAGGACCTCTATTGAGTAACTCAGTACTCATGTCCTAAATGTCATATATTATCCAATAAAACAAAATGCATAGAGCATGAAGTGTATATTTACCTCAAACAAACCGAGGCATTATTTCCACCCACACATGTACGAGCACCGGATCAACTCCCCGAGGCTCACACTGATAACCTCTGAATATAGATTACATTATACCGTCGGTCGGCCGAGATCATTCTATCATGTGAAAGTAATAACCTCAACCCTCTGGAGGCCTCGCGACAGAAACATCTTGGTTTTAAAAAAATCTGCCGCTTTTACTGTCGCCATATTCAGGATGGAGCATCGGTCACTGGGAAATCCAAAGCATCCAAAGCATGCGTTTATGGAAAAAATAAAACCCCCCAAAAAACTGCCTTTAGTCTATAAACAGAGGAGCATTGACTTCACACTGCAAATCAGTTGAATCCTGAATCAGTGGGTTGAGCCCCTCGTCCCGGTCTCCTCCCTCGGCCGGTGAAGATAAACACTGAGCCGACAGAAATCATCAAGCAAGCAGCATGGTGCCGTCGACTCAACACAAGGCGTCCAAGCACAGGCCTATGAACACATCCCATAATACAGACGGGATGACTGACACGAACCATACTCGGGTTGCTAATCCAAACTCCGGGGGATCAGCGATCAGCCGAGCATTTGTCTGCATATTACATGACTAATGCTGTCAGAGATGGAGGGAGATTACCCCGGATCGGCCAATCAGGAGGCTAATTAGCTGCACGGGGCATCAGATCAAAATCAACTGCTGCTGCTCTATATTCAGTGAACGCTCTGCGAGGTGGGGACGGTAACGTACACAGAGCGATGCACTACGAGCAGAGGTTCGATAAGATGCAGTTTGCAGGCGCCTGAGGCCGTCAGTCATTTACAGGCGCCCATACATCAGGAGAGCTGTGATGCTTCAGTCAAACGCTTCTCTGTCGGGGGACAATGGAAACATTTTGCCGTCCACAGAGAAACAGTAACACAGTTAGTTGTGCGACGGATGAATGTTGTCAGTCTCTGCAGCATTGCGGCACCGTCTCACACCACACACTCCGATCTGCAGCGAGCTGTTTGGTGATTACAGTTTTACTGAGAATTCAAAAGTACAAAAAAAAGAGGTGTAAATGTGAAATTCATCCTTTAAGCACCAACAGGGGTAAAATTGGCTTTGATTGGACGCACATCTGCTCGTCCCTGTTTGAAGCCACAGAGAACAGGTCTGCAGTAATTGTACAAGCAATTAAGAGTCTGTACCGTGTGAGTGTTAGAATTACCGTCCCTCTAATTGGCTGCAAATGACGTCATCGGTGCAAGAGGACTGAATTCCTTTCTGAGGGATTTTGGCTTTGATTCTGGAAGTTGAGACGTTTATCTTTATTTATTTAGGTCGATAGCTCCGTCCTCGAGGTCTTAATTTATTTCTGACCAGGAATAAACAATCATAGCAGGTTAAAACAGGAAAGTGAACACTCTCCAATAGAAGCGATGCACTGTCCTCTCATTCATATTGTTTCCTTGTGATTTCATTACTCCGCCTCCCGTGTTTCTATTTGGGTTCCAGCCGACGAGACGCTGCTACTCAGACGCACAAACACTGACTCACACAACAAATTAAACATTCATCACATCCATTTCCTTTCCTTTGATGCTGTAAAGATTTGTGCGCTTGTGTGTCTAACTGTTTATTCACAGAAACCAAAGGTTAAACACAGTCGCTTTGGTTTAACGCATTCGTTTGTTTCATAAATGAAGATGAAGGAGCCGAGGCCACTTTACTGTGGTCCTAAATATTCAATTTATCAAAAACCACGATTTTAAGACGATAAGAAGACGTGCATTTCTGAATATGAGATAGTTCTGCCCCTATATCCCATTTATGCCTTTTCCCAGCATCCTCAACATGCTGGACGCGTTTCCAGTCGATCATATAGAGCGACACCTGCGTCATTGTTTCGATGCAGCTCATGAGAACTTGACTGGACGTGGCCCTGCTGCATTGTGGGATACCTGCGAGAGGAGCGCGGCGGGCAGCAGCTGGCCACGGGAGGTTGGCACCAGACGACTGCTCCCAGCACGGGGAACAAAACAAGCAGCTGTGGGAGCGGTGGGTGGGACGGCCCGGGTCTTTAAAAGGAAGCCAGGCTGTGATTATCACAGTGCAGAGCGGGGCCACAGGAAGCTGGGAGTGAAACCAGGCCAGAGAGCGCTAACACTTGATGCTAATTAACCAGTGACACCTGCAGCCCACAGCTTCACTCTGACTCCAGCGCGGAGGGAGATGTTTTTACATCAGGACAGAAAAGACAGATACAAACGCAAGATATGACAAAATACATGATTCTCAAAGATGGATTCTGTCATTTTAGGTAGTTCTGATCACACTGATGTTCACGTGTTCATGGTTCTGGTAAGTTTGGTTGTTTGATGACCAAAAATTGGTCGAGAGCGTGTACGGGCGAGGAAGAGGAGACACGTCGTCCATCTTTATTTACAGCCTATGATCCAAACAATAACAAAGGACAAAAATATGAAGTTAAAATTACCGAGCTTTAAAAAAACGTATTGCAAAAATGTGGTTTACAATTAGATAAAGAGTTCATTTGAACCGTTTCTGGGAAAGAACCAATATGCTGACACATGGGAGACACCAAGTAAGTATAAGTAAGTTTAAAATTAGTGATTTCTCTAGGTTTGAATTGCATTATGTTTAAAATATGGTCGTTAAATACCATAACTCTGAAGTAGTGTGTTTAAACAGACACCAAGATGTGTGTTGTGGGTCGAAGAGCATCAAATGAAAGGTAAATTCCATCTGCTGCATGAAATTAAATTACATTTTCATGAAACTGCATTAAATCCTCGAGGTTTCTCTGGGATTTTGAGCGACGCGTCTTCTCATCACAATTCAAGAAATAATGGATTGAAAGTTTGCTGGATTATAATCATGAACCAAGTTATTCTAGCTGGATATTAATAACTCCAGAGAGCACAGAGTGATTCCACTATTGGTCTGTGTGTCCAAGAACTAGAATGAACCTGCCTCTGAGTGGGTTTTGTCTTCTGAGCTAATCCACGTATCCTTGTTTCAGTGTGAGAACCTGCTGCATTCAGCTGTAAATCAAACACACAGACAGAAACAGTGGCAGCAGAGGCAGGAGCCAGACAGCCTGAGAAAACCTCAGCGGAAAATGCAATAAGTCAGGAAGCTCCACTGTGCTTCACGGCCGCCGTCACTGGGAAAATTGAAATCTCTGCAGCTTCTATGATTTATTCAACACGCTGAATATTAGTGCAAAACGAGGTGTCTGGAAGGACTCGCTCGTTATCTGAGTTTGAAGAGGTCGACATCAGAATGTCATTCACAGTTTAGAGGGGTTTTATTATGTTGCTGGAAGATTTTCTGCTCTCACAATCGATTTCAGTTGTGTAGTTTTCCACAGGAAGACGAATTATCACCCTGTGGTTGTTTGTCTCCACTGACCAGTGTTATTTCATACACCCCCCTCCCAGACTCACATGACCTCTTGACCTTCATCCACCAAAATCAAATATGTTCATCTTTGAGTTGAAGTGAACGTTGGTACCAAATTTGAATTTGCTCCCTCAAGGTTTTCCTGAGACGTTGCATTCTCAAGACAAAGAGGTGTTTTGTGAGGTCTCTGTCACCTTGACCTTCGACCTTTGAATTTCAAGGCGTTGTTGAGATATCGTGTACACACAACCCAGAAGACATAATCACTGCAGCCACTTGCTGTCTCTGGCACGAAGGCATAAAAACACCAATAACTAGAATAGCAGTCAGTAAAACTCAGTCCCAGCAGGCTCCTTAAATTCGAGCAGCACACACTCAGAGCTGCAGCTTCCTAAACAAGCCTGATCATTTCCAATGTAAATGTAAATTACACTTTCAAAGATTTAAAAAAAATTGATATTTAACTTTGGAATTCAAGCGAAAATTAAAGAAAGAGAAGAAAAAAGTTCTTGAAATTTTACAAGTTCAAACTGCAAACGTGCAAAACAGTGACATTAAGAAGCTGAGACACGTGAAACGACGTTAAAGTGATTAAAAACAATGACAAACTAAATCTGTGACTTAATTCCACCAAGCATCTGTGGCTCATTGACTCCATCACAGAGTCAGATATAAGTCTACCCCCCCCCCACACACACACGCACACCAGACCCCCTGCAGCAGTGCCTCAGTTTCACTTTATATTACCAAACACTGGGGAAACGTGATTAAGTGCTATGCTGTGCTGCACGCTGCTGGCTGTGCTGCTGCTGGTGGTGGTGGTGGTGGTGGTAGAGTCACATGGGCTTCCCATCTGCCTCAGAGAGGAGGAGGAGGAGGAGGAGGTCCTAGATGTAGTTTGAGTAAGATGCAGGTATGGAGACAAGGCGGGGGGGGGGGGGATCAATTCCTCGGAGAGCGTGAGCAAGTCGTTATGTTTCACCTTCAAAAACCAAGGATTCCACGCCTGTCCTCATCACACGTGTGGGGGGGGGGGGGGGGGAGACATCAGATATATAGGTTGTGTGGTGCTGCTATAAAAAGCTCCTGAGACTCATTTGAGTGAATGCGTGTGGGGCCTTGGAGGTGGCTGGGGGGAGGGGGAGGGGGGGGGGGATGACTGCACTCTCTGGACAATGTCAGATATGTTAGAAATGAAGCGTTATTGGATCAGCGTGTGTATTGGCGGGACCTCGATATGACATCATCAACGTTTGCATCCGGGACTTTTCTTCTTTCGTTTTTCTGGAGAGTCAGAGGAAACTGAAAACGAGGAACCAGCTGATTCGAGAGTGTCGGTGAAGAAGGAGCTGGTAATCCGTCCACGGCAGAGAGAAAATACACAGATGTAATTGCTTTTGGAGGCAGATTTGCATTTTGCAGTAAGTATTGGTCATAACCTCGTTTTCACTCGGCTCTCTTAAGTGGCTCTCGAGGGAGCCGGCTCTCTAACTCATTCAGGCAGAGCAGGAGGCAGCGTGGACGTGAACGTGTGTATTTGGATTAAGACTTGAAAAATGATGTATTTCTCGCCTCAGGGTCTGAGTCGTGCCACAGTTCTTCCTCGCAGAGATGTAAACTCCCCCCCCCCCCCACCTCGTGCACACTCACGTACGTGGATCTCCACTCGCCTGAGGAGGTGACATCAAAGTGTCGCCTCCTCCAGCGTCTGCCTGAGCGCTGTCTCTTCCTCTGCGCACGTGATTGATCATCGAATGTTTGTGTCGAAAATAGAAAAAGAAGAAGAAGGACAAAATAAAAGATTCCCAGGAGAGTCTCACATCCATCTCTCTTCTTGAGAACAAAGTGGGAAAAACAGGGAGTCGTGCTTGTAGCTCATCACGTCCACAGGAACCAGAGGCTGAGTGAAGTCACCTCCCACAGGGAACATGCCAGTTTATATTTATACGTCTCTAAAGGATTGATTTCATTAAGTGAATGAAACTCATAAACCACTGACCAGCAGCGGGGGTGCTGGTTAACATGGGATTACTTCCTCTCCCTCTCCCTGGGGTCCTCCCTCTCTCTGAGTGACTGTCACAGCACATGAGAACATGGAGGAGATCCACAGCTATAGAACAATGTTGTCTCCATGTTTATGTGATTTCATGGAGGGATTGTGTTTTTTTCTTTGTTGGGGACAT
This sequence comes from Pleuronectes platessa, assembly GCF_947347685.1. Classification (NCBI taxonomy): domain Eukaryota; kingdom Metazoa; phylum Chordata; class Actinopteri; order Pleuronectiformes; family Pleuronectidae; genus Pleuronectes; species Pleuronectes platessa. Next base: position 16,263,968 of record NC_070647.1, on the reverse strand, counting down.
CTGTGTCTATGGCATGTTTGTGAGTTTCCACCCTGGCTGACTGTAGGAGCTACCTGGGCTTCAAACAGAGCTGTGATTGGTCAGTGGAGAAGGTTTTTATGTCTTTATTGTTATTGTATTAGCCTCTGTGTCAATATAGTGACATTTTAACCAACCTGACCCTAAAACTGGGCTCCTCCAATCATAGGTCAACAAAAATCTGATCAGAAAACCACATGTTTCCTGATATTTCCACAGATAAAAGCCCCTCTGGAGACTTTCAGATGCTCTTCATCCGACAAAAGACGCGTCGGAAGCAAAAGCTCTTTTACAAGATTGATGTGAAGGAACCTAGATCAAAAATTAAAACCTGACAAAAGCCAAACAGAAGCGAAAGCTTAGCAGCACTAAATATTTCATCGTGCAACTGGGTCGGTCGTGGTTTAGTTATCACTTCCCGTCTGTGGAGGAGTCGTCCCGGCTGCAGATGCTCTGACAGGCTGATGCTGCACAGACGCACTTTCCTACTCACGGCTCATATCAGTCGACAAATCACCATCAACACAATTTACTCTGTGCGTCATGATTCTGTTTCCTTCTTGTTAAAACAATGGACTGGTTGTCTGTGGTCGTTAAACTAAACTCAAAATCCCCTTTAGTTATTTTGGACTTTTTAGAGATTTGATATTTTATTCATAAAATGTTTATTTCTGACATTACAACAGTTTTAACACACTTTTTTTTACCCTCAATACAGTCGTAAAATTCCAAACATTCTAACGAGACACACATGACACAGCTCATCACAACGACGGCACTATTCTCTGCAGGTCAAACAGTTACACACTCACGTCGGGAAAACAACTGCAACTTAATTCAACTTTAATAGAAATGACAACCAGCAGCTATTCTTCATCAAACACTGGAGAGGAGGAGGAGCTGGATTTCATTATTATCCTCCTGACATGAGCCACAGTGAGATGTAAATACACCGACCGGATGAAGAGACGGATAAATAAGAAAGTCTCTGTACACAAGCAGCTGCTGTCTCCTTGTTAGGTTGATGCACTGCTCCTGTAACTTTCTGACTTTACAGCCAACCCCCCCTCGCCCTGCTGTGATGTTCATTACACAGATAATGACTTCTGCAGGAGATCCGAACCCTGTCTTCTGTCCTGCCCCCCCGCTCCCCCCCTCGCCAACCCCACCGTCAGACTCCGGTCACCCAGCATCTGGCGCTTGGCACCGGGATGATTCATCAGGGGGGAGGTTCTAGATCCGTCTCCCTAATCAGACCCTAACCTTTCAAGGGTATTGATCAAGCGTCTCTGTCAGACACACAGACCCAGACAGCGGCGCGTGGGCCAAGCGTCCGTCCCGGGTTCTGTCGATGTGGAGAAGATTAAAGGGGAGAGTGGAATTAGGGGAAGGGAGGAAAATCGAGACTGAGAAGAAATAACTTTTCTTTCGCTTGTGAGATGGAACGATTAGAACTGGCCGTGCCCAGGACATCTATGAATGATCCCCTCTACATTTCCTTATCACGTAGAAATCCACAGACATAAAGACGCTATTTATGATGCGCTCTGAATCTTGGAGTCATCACTGTGGACCTACTCGATCTCAGCCCCCCCTCCTCCTCCTCCGACCACGCATCGGCTGCACATCTAGCCTGCAGGCGGCGTGAACTGGGGCACAAACAATAACAGTAATCATGGAAAATCATGTGCTGCTCTGGCAGAGGAGACCAGCTGACTGGCTGACTGCTGGAGCCCAGAGGGGCCTCCTGTACAAGCAACAGAGAGTCAGGGGTGGAGGAAGGGCAGCAGCGAGGAGGGGAAGGGGGGAAAAAGACACATCAGAGAAGGATTCGCCTTCTCATCCCCCTCTTCCTCCTCCTCCTCCTCCTCCTCCTCCTCGAGGAACTTCGTCATCTTCGTTTCCACGCTGTGCCCGTGTCGGGGAGCTTCACTATCTCCCTCCTCCCTCCGTCAGAACCACTGGGCTGTTCTCGACTCACCCCCACGGACGTCCAGGAGTGGTACGTTCCATGGTTATTTGCCAATATCAGCTGGAGCTTTAAGAAGAACACAATGACATGGCTGCAGAGAGAGCCTATGACGAACAGCCCGTGTCATGTGTGATTAATAAACACAGAAGATGGCGTCCACTACTGCCTTGATTACTAATCTTTAAATGAAACTTTGATTCCTGTGTGACGAGTCTGTTTCCAGGCATCAGCCACGGGAAGGACCAGTGGGATGGTCATGAATGAACAGACCACAGATCAATGGGCTCCTCTGTACAGTAATCTGCTGCAGACGTAGTTTTCATTACTACATCAGTGGGGGTGCGTGTGATCAATTGCCTGGTATCTCATTACTGTGCGGCCGGGCAGAGGAAGCTCTGGGATCAGCGTCTGGGGACCAGAGGCCGAGCTGCTGCTCCTGAGTGTCCAGAAGATTTACACATCCACAAGAGACGGGAAAAATTAATTCAGGATTTATTTGACTTATTACCAGATTTATTATTATTACATTACTAAATTTGAATGCAAAATAAAATGGCCGTCAGAGAGCAAACCTCCACCAAGGCCACTTAAATAAAACAAGTTTACCTTACCTTGCAGCTGAGGCCACATTTCTCTGTTACACATTGGATGTAGTTACATGTTTCAAGCTGTACACTGCTATGAAACCACATTTAAATCCACTAGTTCCTGTCTGACCCATGCAGCATCCTTTTATCAAGTTTCCAGGTTATCTGTTCAGTAGTTTTTGAGTAATCCTGCTAACTGACAAGCAAAGGAACACAGTTAAAAACATAATCCACCTTGAACCCAGCAGTTTCCTTAAATTCAATCAAGCTGCACCAAATTTCACAAAGTCATCCATGAATTATTCCCTTGGGAAATTGGTGACAATGTCAAAAGAAATCCAAATCTCACAATGCAAAGTTCTCTCTCAGCTCATGTGTGCAACTATTTCACTGAGTTCTATGGAAATCAATCCAGTGGTTTTCACTTAAACCTGCAGACGAACACAGAAACAACTGAATTAGGGGCAATAACAGAACGTCTTTGGAAGGGAGGGAATAAAAAGTTTTTGGTGAGATGGATTTCAAAGATGAATGAATGTGAACTTTATTAAAGATAAACCAGCGTAAATCAACAAAATCGAACAGTATCAAAGTGTCCGTCTGTCTGTGAATCCACAAACTGCTGTTAAAACCCAACGACCTGCTCATTTCAAAAGCGACTCACAGGTCTCATTTGTTTTTGCGGAATAACAAAAAAAAGTTGTTGTGTAGTGACTTTATTCCTTTTTGCACGATTTAAAGGTCAACTGCACGTCTGGTGTTTCCCCGACAGTTTGAATCCACCTGCTGACCTTCCAGGGTCCTCAACACCAAGGTCATAGTCACAGAGGCTCCATAAGTAAGTTCCCCCGACAAGAACTCTCGACGCTGTGGAGAACATTAGCATCAGCCACAGTGTCCATGAGACCGTGTTTGGCAACAGAGAACAAACAACGTGAGGAGAAGCCCCTCGGGATCCTGGGAGTACAGTAACGCACGGCTGAGCGCTGTGGAGGACGCTGCCTGTCTGCCGGCTCGCCTGCACCAAGCCGGGGGGGTGTGGTGGGGGAGGGGAGGACGGTCACATGCACGAGAGGCGCTTCAGGCTTCGGGTTGTCTGCGCGCTCTACATGTCTTTCCTCAGCTCGCTCTCTCTCTCTCTCTCTCTGAACTGAGTCCATGGAGTCTTCTCTCCGAGCAGAGCGACTCCAGATTCCTCGTTGCAGAGGTATCAAGAAGAATGAAAGATGAGGAAGAACAAGAGGTTTTCGGGGGGGTGCCCATCACTCCCCACAAGAAGAAACTGCTCATCCTTCATCTCAAGTCATGGATCTTGATTTACAAATGAATCTGGCATACATATGGGACAGATATCTATGAGAGGGATAGAATTTAAGGAGACCGTTTGGCCTTTAGAGAGGTTCTCTAACGAGATCCACTCTAGTTGCCGTTTAATTCTGCTTTCAAAAGCAGACACTTGACTCCTCCGAGTTCAACCTCCATCCTGTGGACTTGATAAGCGGCTAATTTAATAAATCATTGAATTAATTACATCCTGTTGCGCTTCAAAACTGTGAGGAATGAAAAACTAGACGAACTAGACAATAAACGTGAAGTAAAGGATAATTATAGAAGACTGATTTGTGAAAGTTCTTTGGATAAATTTGCTCGTACTTCCACAAAATTAAACTAATTAAATCAGATTCAGCCACAACAAATTACACAGACTGGTAAATGTCAGTCCCTGATGTTTCTCACCAGGATCAATAAATTATTCTCGGTGAAATCGATGAAAATATGGAAGAACACCCTTTCACTCGGTGTTAACTGATCTGCACCATAATTTCATCAAAACATTCCCCCGACCCAAACACTGCATCCTTCCACCCAGTGTCAAGCTAATCCGTCCAGTAGTCGCACACAAACCAACACAGATAAACACATCAACTCCTTGAATCCAGACGACAAAAGAACAAGTTACAAACTTTCCAAACCTGCCAAACGTGAGTGATTGAGACTTGAGGTTTTCGGTGGCGTTTTCCTTTAACTGTGAAATTTACGTCTCTGCACAAGGCAGCGAACGGGCGTGTGACACATACACAGCTAATGGTCGCCCGCTGTGTCACAAAATGGACGGATGAAATGTAGGAAGGGAAGACGAGGGACAGTGGCTTGGGGAAGGGACAGTGGGATTGTTATGCATGTGAAGTGGGGGGGGGGGGGGGGGGGGAGCGGGGATGGCCAATGTCACTCCGATCGGTCGGAAGTGTCATGATGTGAGGCCGGGCCGTGACCTCGGAGAGAGGGGAAGCGGGGGGGGGGGAGAATACAAAACAGAGGAGAGGAGCAAGACACAAAGCAAAGAGTAGACATAACAGAAGAGGCAGAGACGGCAGAAACAGAGGGAGAAGGAACAGGGTGTGTGTGGGGGGGGGGGGGGGGGGGCACTTGTGTCTTTTTAAAGGGAATTTCTGCTTCTCATTTAAAACCTCCACAGTTTGAAGAGTGACCTGGAAGTTACCTATCATCTATAAGTTGTTATCCCCCCCAAAATGCTGCATAATTATATATTTATTAAGAGGAGACACGATCATATTCAGGTTCATAATCTCAATTTAAAAAACCAATCACTTTCCTTGGAGTGTCCATTTCTGCAGCTCCTCTTTTCAGCCTCAAAACCCCATTCATAAAAGAAGTGCACAATCACCACACAACCAATAAAATCCAGAGACATTTACATCTGCAGAATAAAATCATTCTGTCGCCTCATGCTGCAGATTGAGCATCATCACAGCAGGAGCACTTTCCCCCCCGACTAACTAAACGTCTCTGTGTAATTACCAGGGTCTAACAAACCTCTTCACAAACCATTAGAGCAACGTTGATATCATACAGGCCAGTGAGACTCCATCAGGCTAATTAACGGGATGGGTTGTGCCAGGACGCCGCTCGGAGGATCCTGATTCAAGCCGGGTGCCAGGCAGAGCACCAGAGCAGTGTGTCAGCTCTGTCATTACACAATGACAACCAATGCATCACCGCGGCAGAGCCCTCGCCGCCAGTGGACGTCAGCTGTCTCATAATGGAAATGTTACTTCACCACAGCAGCTCTGGATGTTTTTCTGTGGGAATGGACGTGTTGGAAATTGTCAGATTTGCAATTTCGACGAGAATGAGGAAAGAGACATGCAAGATGGATGTCCTCGCTCTTTTTCTCTCAGAGGGGAAAATATATATGAGAAGCGTTTTGTAGCTGGTTAAGTTTTCCCTTTTTTTGTCTTGTACTCTCAACGTGTATATCATGTCCACTGTGTAACTTCTGAAGAAGCAGAAAGCCCCGAGGCTGCAGTGAGAGCCGGAGACCACATCACCCCGAGTTCAAAACCACAGCGTCGATGAAAACCACAGCAAATAAAAGCTCTATTTACAACATCTCACCACGCACCCTCATGGTCCAGAATGAAGAGGTGTAAGTGGGTGAATTCAAATTATTCCAAAGGCCAAAAACTGAAAATAGGAAAACATCATTTTTTACATTTTTCAAACCCCCTTTGAGTCTTAATGTGAGATGACACCAGAGCTGATGCAGACACAGTGAGCGCTCCGCCTGCTTCTGTGAAACCATGAGGATTACTGAGGCTATCGGTGGACAGAGTCCTCCTCTCTCTCCACCAGCGAGACCTCCAGAGTCTGCTGGTGTGAGGGTGAGGGAGCATGTGACTGGAATTACAGACACACTTGTAGAAAGTGTTAATCTCCGCTGGCTGTTGGAATTATTACATAAAACTCTGCTCTTTCCCCACATGTTTCCAAACATGAACAAAACACACACGTTTTGGGATTTCCACCATATTCCACCATAAAGGCTGCATACACAGTGGTGGTGATAAATAAACAACAGCCTAACACAACTTTTTTTATGGAAAGAAAAAGATCTTCATGTTCTGGGAGTCCAACTGCTAACTGGCCCACTTCCCCAAAAATATTAATGGATGCAAGCGAGTATGCTAAATTCACTGTTTTTAAAACTCTCTTGCATGATTTAATTAGAAATTAATGAGAATCGCTGAAATGGAAAAATTTGCCAAAGTAAAGCCACCGGAAGACACAAAGTTTGAGCAACGTTCAGTTCGGCTGAAGTCAAGTTATAGACGGTAAATTAAAAAGTACACACAGTTTCAGTGAGGGACACTGATGCAGCATTTCATCCTCACAACCTGCGTGTGCGTCATCTACTCATAAAGGAAAACACCCGGTGAAACCTCGTATTTCCAATATCACTCATCAAATCCCAGCATTCATACATCACTACACGATTCATCAGATCTGATTTCACACAAACCACAAACTGCATGCAACAAGATCCTGGAGCAACAAACCTGCAGGAAGATTCAATGAAGTTCAAATGGACGTTGAGGTCAAAATACATCAATGTCTCTCAATTACACTGCAAACCGCAAAATATTTCTGACAAAATCAGATTCACACAGATAAAACTAGGATGTCACTTATGCTTTAACGAACACACAAAGGTCAAAACGTGGATGTCCACATCATCAAGAGGTTCAAACACACACACACACACACACATATATCACTATAACACCCCTGGTTCAGTTCCAGCCATGGACCTTAGTTGACCTCATCTTTCCCCTCCACATCTGCACAAACATCACATCGAGCGGCGTCAGGGCTTCTCACCTGGGGGAGGGCGGAGCTGAGCTGGCGCTGCAGCGCGTCCCGGTCGTAGATCACGTCCTGGGCGTGCTGCTGGGCCAGGCCCAGGCTCTCCTGGGTTTCCCTCAGCGTGTCCAGCAGCCGGTCCCGCTCGTCCAGCATGTTGACCATCAGCTGCTCGAAGTGGGAGTCGGGGTCCGAGGAGCTGCTCTGGGAGCCGCGCTGGCTCAGCGCCGTGTCCTCGCTGATGGTGGGCATCACCTCGCACATCATCTTGGCTCTGCTGGAGAGGAGGAAGATCGGGGTTAAGGAGGGTGGGGTTGAATGGGATAAGGTTGTAGCACATCTGATATATATATAAGAATAGAAACTTCATCATCAAGAGCTGAAAGTTGCTTATAGTAAGAGAACAGAAACTAAATGATGAGTTCAAATGGGGTATTTAAATAAAAACCTCTTTAATATCTAAATTGGATTCAGGCTGGAGGTAAGGATTAGAACTCATCCCTAAAGATGAAGATTTATGAGTCGAAATCTTTATGTTTCAAACCAAACGTGCCCAAGTCAGTGGATGTATGAATATCCACTGTCACTGTTTGTATGGGCTCCTGTATGTGACTTGGCTTGAGAGGATCGGCTCTCGGCTGAGCGTCACCCCGACGCTCCAGAGCTGCAGAGACGTCTTGGGAGGCCAGGCATTGTGCCCTAGATTTCATGCTTGTGCTGTTTAATGGGCCAGCCTGGATTGAGTTACATAACACACCGTGTCTATGCTATAGTGGAAATCTGAGGCCATGTTCCAGCTTCCCAGAGGAGCCTCAGGAAGCCTCAGGATTCATCACAACACAAATCTGGCTTTGCATCATCACACATTGGTGACGCGCACAGAGCAATGTCATTTCAATAACCCACCGACCGGGAACTGGCTCCTCCCGAGTGGGTTAGAACGGCAGGTCTGGGTCTCAGCGTGTTCTGGCACTAAACTGGGATCGACCATATCTTCTGCAGGCACCGGGCCAGACCCCCACCAGTTCACCATTCAGCCACCATCCGCTGCCGCTTAGATCTGAGAGACCGGGGCCCGGCGTGCTGCTTGGCTGGACACGCTGCACATGCCAGCCGGAGGACAGACTGAGACATGGGTGGTGCATTTTAAGTAGAAGGTTTATTCCTGACTGTGGCTCAGAAGATGTGTGCAGAGGGGGGGGGGGGGGATGCATCTGAATCATCCGGGACTGGAAACAGGAAGAAACTAGAGGCTGCAGGTTTAGTAGCAATAAGAAAAGATCCTTTATTCTTCCATCAAGTGAACTATTCTGTTGATTTCTACATCCAAAATGGCCGCTCAGGACAAGATTTCCCGTTTTTTTCAAGGGGTCTTTGCAACTTCTCCTTGAAAACACTCAGCACAAAGCCGTCCTCACATTCCAAGGCACAATTCCTCATGTTTAAAAAAGGGTTTTTTTCTATTTCTCCTTTAAATCTGCGAGGAAAGCAAAGTGCATGGAGGCCGGGTGTTGTTCTGCTTCGTGGCCCCAGCGATCCCCCTGCCGTCCCGGTGATGCACCTCCTGCTTTGATCGTGCCGTGACCGTCCCTTAAATCATTCCTGCTGTCTGTGAAAAATCAATAGACGAGGAGGGTAAGTGGACTGACTGATCTGCTATTGTCTCCACCCTCACGAGTAAAAAAAAAAAGAGGCGGAAAAAAACCACATCGCTCAATGAAATGTTTATCCACTCAATTGTGCCATTGAAAAAGCTGTTTGGCTGAACTTGAGATTCTCGTGTTTAAAAAGCCTTGAGGCGAAATTAAATGATAAAATAGTCGCTGCTTTCACCAAATTTTCGGTTTTATAGGGTTTGAGGAGCGAGTCGTTCTTTTCTCTTCGGTGAAGTGCAGGCTGGCTGCGGTGGTGGTGGTGGTGGTGGTGACAGGTGAGAGTTACTGGGATCCTCCTGAGTAGATAAACACTAATCACCCGCAGTGTGAGGAATGTGCCGGCGGAGCTGTCGCTACCAGCCGGGGATGCAGATGTTGTCTTGATTGCCCGTCGCACACACTGACAACACTGCTTCCTCAAGTCAATTTGACCCCCCCCATTAAAATGGTCAACAGGAGGACGAGTGAGAGAGTGTGTGCACATTTCAATCCGCAACATCCCGATAACGTACGGCCGGGGAATCTGCCACGAGCGTGTCAGGCTCCGGCTTTGCATAAATGCATGTCTAATAATGAATATGTTTGATTTTATCTGTCAGTGTGATCCTCATGGAGAGAAATTGGTACTTGTGGTAATAGACCTGAGACTGTTGTATAAACAAGACGGAGCTCAAGTGACTGGATTCAGCGCGGCTGGTTAAAGATGTGGAATCTGAGGCTTAAAATTACACTGGAAATCGCAGGAGGGGGGGGGGAACAGCGGCACGCTCAATTGAGCAGATTGTGAGCATCGAGAGACGCACACAGACACACACAGCCAGGGATCACTGGGCTTTTCTCTCCCTGCCAGATGCCAATCAATGAATTATTCAGGGGGGGTGGGAGGGAGGGTTCTTCTTCCCAATCGGTGCAACAGATCCAGAAGTCGTTTGTTTTTACTGCACCTCGTCCAACCCTCGAAGAGAGACACGTGGCTGCAGACGCAAGTCGAGACAACAGCACAGGACCGGTGAGCAAAGGTTCAACAAGCAGAAGAGCAGAGAACAAAGCTTCTCGTGATCTAATAGAGAGGAGAGCGAGTCAGACAGAGTCAAAACCTGAACTCGTACTAATCAAAGTTTATGTAAAAGTCCAGGAAACTTGTGCTAAGATCCTCATTCTTACTTTTTTAGTCAGTTCTTTTTAGCGGCTCAATGCTTGACACTTGTAGAAAATACTACAATAGCTTATTGTACAATACTACACCTAACAATTAACAACCATCCACAAAGTAAATGGTTTATATATAGTGCAAATACCATTTATTAAAACTACTCAGAGAAGTTGACAGCACAAGTCACATTCACCCGTTGACACACTTTCATACAACACTTCCATATGCAGCACTTTTACCATCACACACTGTCGGAAGAGCCATGAGGAGCAGGGGTCAAACCGGGCAAACCGGGCATCGAACAACCGACATCCTGGTTATTGGACGGCCCCCCCTCTACCCCCTGAGCCACTGCTGCCTCCACAGATCACAATCCCTGACTTTTCCTACACACCCTGGAAGTGGTTCACCGATCAAAACGTAGCTCCAAGTCCAAAGAGAGGCCGACATTTCCTACATGCAGAGGAAGCGGTCGACCAATCACAACAGAGTTTACAGAGCATGTGAACCTTTTCAAGCAACAACACAAATCAACACTATGAGCCTGAATATGAGGGTAATATATCTACTTTTAAAAAAATGTGGAAATAAGACTCACCTACATGTAATTGAGACAACAGATGGGTAAGAGGGAGGCGGGTTTTTAAAACATTGTTATTGAACGTTAAAAAAAGTTCCTCAGAGGGTCGACTACTTCAGATTTTCTGCAAAAAACAAGAAACTCAAGAAACTGATTCTATTTCTTATACGACTATTGATCCAGTTCAGAGAAATGGACAAAAGGAACCGGCAGGGAACCGTCTGTTTGAGGACAGGAACGTAAATTCTGCCACTTGTGCAGAACCTCTCCGTTTTGGCCAAGAAGAAGAAGAAAATCAGCAAGAGGCAGCTAATGCCCTGAATGTCCTCGGTTAATCTCATTAATGGGAACAATTGTGCGAGCAGATAAGGAGCCGTGCACTAAACAGCAGCATGTTCCTGAGCTGTGTACGGCCATGTGGGGGCACATTCAGCGCTATCCACGGCTTGGGAAGCATCAGGAGTCGTGTGTTAGGAGCGTGTGCAGAACGGGCAGCGGGGCGGGCATGACACTCTGTGGCTTTGGAGATAAGCAGCGCCGTGGAGGGACTGGGGAAGAGAAGCAACAAAGCTTTGTTTTCATCAAGCATGGAATTCTTTCACTCGTTGAGCAGGGAGCTGGTCATTTAGACACACGAGGAGGACCAGACCAATTCGGCCTGGGGAAAAAAGACCTATTAAGGACTGTGATGTGTTTATCAAACGTGAGGTCAGCTTCTCAAACAGTTGAGATCACCCGAGACTGATGGCGCGCGTTGCTTTGTGGCCACCAGGGGGAGCCGACTGCTGCGGAACTCCACCTTTAAATAACGTCTGTGTGTGATGTCCTGGCGCTGGGCGCAAAGTGCACCTGCAGGCCGTATTGATGAGCCCAGAGGGGAATGGAGAAGCTGCTGCACGCCACTCCTTCCCCACTTTGGCATCCGTATGAGGCCGGCAGTCGGGGGGGGGGGAAAGGGTGACACGGCGTTTTTTTTCATTTGTGAATGGAACGGGCCAGATTGCACCGAGAGAAATCCCATTCATCTGGCTCCCTGCGCCGGGGAGACAAGCAGAGAGACGGAGCTGCCAAGAGAAACGGCAATTCAAGTCTGTTGGATTCAATCGCAGCCACAGGATCATACAATCACGCTCGGAGTGGAGTCCAGTGAGAAGATGGAGTGAGCAGTTCACTCATCTCTGACACTGCGAGGCTGGGACATCAAATAGAGAAATAATAAACCACACGAGGCTGTGATTTCTGCAGTGGGACTGGTTTTTAATGCAGGTATACAGCTATACACTGAGGTCACCCGAGGTCACTGAGGTCACCGAGGTGTTTATTCTGGGAATTCTGTGCTTTTGTGACCTGAAGTGGAGTTTTCACTTTTTAAATTAAAATTGTTCTGAGTGGAAAGACGCCTCAAATGTTGTATTTCCATCCCAGACCAGTAATTATCTATACAGGCTGTTTTTTGTTGTGGTTTTGTGAATCATCTGTGAGCAACTTAGAAAATGCTCTTAAAATAAAATGCATTTCTACAATATTTACTATTATAAACACTACTAGGTTTTACAAATGGAAACAGTTGGAGATGGAAATACACGATTTTTATGATAAAAGAAAAAAAAGGTTTTACAAACCACAGACGGTAAAAGTGTCAGTATTTTAGTCCTGCAATAGAAAACATTTATGCCTCTTCTCTGCTATTTTTTACCCAATATTCTCTCCCTCGTTGTACAAAATATCGATGATCCATCAAGTACCAGAGGAGAACGCTGTGGTCCAGGTAATATTGGGCGAGGCAGACGTATGCCTGTGAATGTCATGTGGTGCAGTGATGCTAAATTTAGCCTCAAACTTGCAATCACACCAGCAGCACACGATAAAACCAGTATGAAGCCGCCATTCTACACAAACGCTCTCTTTCACATGTTCACACGGTTACACAGAAACCAACGTTTTGGAGAATCTGCACTTTAGACGCCTAAATGTTAAGTGTAATGAATTTTTTTAAAAGCCCTCCTGCAGTCTGTGAACGGCTGCGCTCAGTTCAATGCATTTGAGAGTAATGACCTTCAGCGAGCATCTCACTGTACCTGTGGGCGACGGGGATTCAGACACCAGGCGACGAGGCAGCGGAGGAAAGAGATCATAAAGGACAATCAAGGTAAATCTCATGAAAGACTGAAGGTAACTAAAATATTATCGATAGAAACAAGGAAGGAAAATGGTGACTATGAGCCTTTAATTGAAATTTTAAAATGTCCCTCCTATTTGCTCCTGTAAGAACATCCTGATCTCGAATAGATGCCACAGGTGCACTGGTATTTGTCCATTTCCACTGTTTCCCACAGCTGAGAATAAACCATGTGTCCCACTGTTACTGGGAGGAACCCAAACAGCTGATTTATCTTAGTGATGCACATATCATCCACGTTGTCCTCATCTGCAAGAGGCCAGATGTTTACAGACGCCTTCCCGGGACATATAATCTACTGACAGCTGCTGCTTCATTTCCTTAAATATCAAATTAGGACATTCACATGAATTAACACATAAAAACCATATTCCTCTATAGTAGACACACAGAGTAGTAGAATGGTGAAGGAGACGGAGGATGGCACGGGTGTAGAGTTACACCCTGGCTGCTGTGGAGAGTGTGTGTCTATTTGTCTCTGAGGGTGCTACACCTCGGCCTCTGCTGGGGGGGGGGGGGGGGGGGGCTCTTCTGATGTGTGAGTGTGTGCTGAACTGAGAGTAAAGTCCGCGTGCACATGAAAGCACGAGTGAAGAGCGTGCAGCCTCTCGCATCGCCCACAATCTCCTGCAGCAAGGTCACGCAAACCATCAATCGATACAGATTGAGTAAGAGCACAGATCGAGGTGAATGAAAAAGGGACGAGCTGCAGGTTGTGAGTGGTTTGCAACACGCCGGGCGCCACCAGCACCAACCTTACACCTTCCTGGTTATAGGTATAGGCTCCGTCCAGTGGCCTAGAGGAGACCCCCTGGCCTAGGAGACTCCTGCCACAGGTAGTAGCGCTCTGCTCTGGACAATCAACGCTTTGTCTGCACGGTGGAGGTGCGTCACCGGAAAGTCACACGTCAAATGAGGCATTCCACCTCTGAGCTACATTCAGATATATACAACACAACTTCAGCCGGTTGTCGTGTGTGTGTGTGTGTGTGTCTTTGATGCTGCCATGTCGTGCAGCCTCGTGGTTGCAAATGTTCATATTCATTTGCAAGAGCAGGAGCATCGCTTTGCCTGTGGCGTGGAATCCAGCCAGCTCCTGCATGTGTTGCATGTGTTCATTCATTTACATTCATTCATTCATTCATAGATTGGCCACATAGGAAGTGTGAGAGCCGCTACACACACACAGAGACATACACACACACATACACACAAACACACAGAGCTATTATAGAGCAACAGCCTCTCTCTCCCTCTTTGCATCTCTATAATAGCCGGTAATAATATCGTTTATAGGAGGGGCAGCTGTTTCGCTATGACAGCTCCTCTCTTTTATTGTTATGAACCCCCCTCACACACACACACACACACACACACACACTGACACAGACACACACACTGACACAGACACATACACACACACTGACTGCGGCGTTGTAACATCTCCACATCCTGTGAAATGTTAATTGGGGAGAATCCTTGGCCATTGTCTCAAGTGCATTACATCATTCCAGCCGCTCAGTCTGCATCCCGCCCCCCCTTTAACTCTCTCCTGTGACAGCCGGCCCCATCTTCTCCTTCCTCCTCTGCTTCTGTCCTCCCCTCTCTCCTCCTGCAGAGCCCCCACAATGTCAACCACACACACACACACACACACACACACACACACACACACACACACACACACACACACACACACATGCACACACATGCAATGCATATGTCACATACACCATGCATGCAGCATCCATCCACATCTGGAGCCCACATCTGCACACACAAAAAACACACACAAAAAAAAACCGAGGATGCTTCGGAAGGAGGAGGGCACCGCAAGGAAAAATCACCTTGAGGCTGCGGGAGCGGGGCAATGTAGGTCACCGCAACACCGGCGGGAGCAGCGGGTGCATACTCACAATTTATTCCTCCGCTACGAGGAGAGGCTCAGGCAGCGGATCGGTGACGACCGCAGTCCCCGCAAGCCACGCAGCCGCCGCACGCACGGTCCTACCAGGCTTCGTCGAGCAGCAGCAGCAGCAGCAGCGGCGGAAGCGACGCCGAGGATCCGAGGATGGAGCTGAAGGTGCGGCTGGTCCCCGCCGCGGGCATCGTCAAAAACGCGAAGGGCCGGTGGTCGCCAAATTAGCCGCGTCGGGTGATGACATTTGATTTCCGGGGACGACACACACACACACACACACACATACACACATACACACCGGTGGAGAAATTATGGCATGTTACAAATTCTGCTGTGACAAGCGGAGCTGGAAAAGACCATTGTTGGAGAGGAGGGAGGGGAGGCGTGCGGAGTCTTAAAGTTGCAGCTGTGCAATTCTTTCCACAGTAATACTATTACTGCCAATACTACCAGTACTACCGATACTACTACTACTCATACTGGTAATAATGAGGGTGATAATACACATTTCTGAAGCTATTATCCAAATCTGAGGTGCACAAATTTTAAATCAAAGGAACTTAAAAACAGATTAGAGGAAACACCAGGATCCAAATTCATAGAAATAACAAAAATGTAATATCTGAGACATCAGAGTTTGAAATTAATTAATTTCCTGTACATACACTATGAGTGTTCCATTCAGTTTTTTTCCCAGGGTCATTAAAGCAGCCGCCACTGGAAGCTGCAGCAGCTTCACCTTCTCCAGTCAACCAGTTGGTCTGTGCCAGCTTCCAATTGTTGAAACTGGGATTGTTCTGGGACTGTTTTCTGAGACTGTTGAATTTATTCTGGTTCAGTTTGGAAGATCATTGATTCAATATCATTTTAAAAAAGAATATTAAAGAGATGGTGAATTGTATATTTGAAACCAAGTCTTTGGCTATAGTCTTGTGATAATTTTCACTCTATGCCAACGTATTGAACTGGTTTAATATCACACTAATCTTCTGGTTTCTGTTTCTAGTTTAAGACCATGGGGCTGACATTAGGCGAGAGTTGGGGTTCAATTAAGAGTCTCCTAATAAACCCAATTATTCAAACTACATGTCGTGGAGTATCTGGGTTTGAATAACCCAGAGAAGTGCCTGGGATTCAAACCAGGAACCCTCTAACCACTGCACCCGACACTGAGCCAACCAGCATGAATCTAAACACTGGGTCAAAACCAGTTCAGCCTTGTGTCAGTGCTGCTGTGTATTGATTGAGTCTCTTTCCCTCTCAAGGGAAGTAACAGTGGGAGGAGCCACTAGAAGCCACACATGAACTTTAATGGTTTTACTTTCTGATTCGTTTTACTTAATTCTGTTTTGGGGGAAAAGAGACGATTGATTACTTATAGATTAAAGACAAAGCAACTTTGAATTACGGGAAATGAAAAAGCATTTGATGAGTCCAACATGTTTACTGCTGAAAACATACAGAGGTTTAATATTCCATGTTGAATGTTATGGAATATAAAAACATTTTAAGCTTCTCTCTTCTTGAGAATTGTACATCACTGGTGTTTTTTCTGTACGGTTCAACTTTCGACCCGAAGCGAAATGTTACCCGGCGGCTCGGTGATGGTGCGACCGCAGAAAGCATAACACCATTTCTCTGCTCATCAAATATTAAAGAGCTTGAATGAGTTGAGCCTGAGTGTCACTGAAGCTGCTATAATTTAGGTTTAGAAAAAGAAAAAGGGAGGCATGAATGTTTTAGTAAAGCCTGTGTGCGTCTCCAGGAAGCTGCAGAGCTTGTTTTGAAAAGACAGAATCATCTATCTCTTGTTTTAGATGTGCACAAGTGAAATGATGAGGTTGAGATAAAGATTATACAAAACCACAGACGGTAAAACAGCTAATTTTTAACTCGGATTCACCATTTGTGGACAAAATTTGACTCTAACCGGACAAAGACTTGTATATAAGAAATAACTCAAGCTTTATACATAAAGGATAAATGGATGTGGATTAAATAACAGATCCAGGAACTTTCTTTAACTTTTGTTTTATGACTAATAAATCAAATATGTTCTCAGTCAATCTTTTATATCTCGACAACAACAAGGAACCAAACAATGGTGCGTTGGGTTGTTTGGCCTTGGCACAGCTCCATGCTCTACAGAGAGCCACTCTATTGTTATTTTCTTTTCAGAAGAAGAAATTTGTGAAAACACAACGGTCTTCATCAGAGGAGTGAGAATCTAAAGGCTGGTGGGACCTAGAACAGAGATAGAAACACATGTCCCATTGACACGTGCACCTAATGTCAATGGGACAAATCATTGTCTCTGTCCATGGTGCTGATACCTCTATACCATGTCCCATTGGGGAGGGTCTGTGGAGAAACAATGATTTGTTTTTAAACAAAGTCCTTCAGAGACTGTTTGTTGTCTTCACTTAGATAATTACATCTCATCTCTTTGTAAAAAACACAATCACTGTGTATGATCTATGAACGTGGATCTCCATTCACAGGAATCCTCTCTCCCTGGATTCTGGGATAACATTCATCCTGGTAGATTTATCTTCCCGCCGCCCCTCGCCGGCTTTGCCATTTAATCAATAGACATTATGCACTAGTTTGGTGTTTCCTGTCTCATTCTTCACTTTAGCGGCACCCGGGTCCCGTCGGGGGAAAACGCTTTCGGATGGCTCCTTCCTCTGCTGCAGCTCCAGCTTCTTCTCTTTTTTTTTGCCTCTCGTCTGATAAATGACCAAAACAAACACAGTGGCAAAGTGGCAAAGTGGAGCTGGCTGTCCAACCAGGTGAAGAGATACTCCAGCTTGCAGGTGGTGAAGCCGGCGAGTACCAACAAACCAAGAACCCGAGGTTCACCGCAGCAGAGATTCAGCTGCAGGTTTGATTTGGCTTAAGGATCAGTTACTCACGGATATATCCTCATTACTATTGCAACGATAACATCATTATAGCCTCTTGTTTATCAGATTGTAAAGTCTTGACAATGATTGGTTTGGAGATGGGCCTGGTGGTGGTGGTGGGGGTGGTGGGGGGGGGGGTGTGGAGAAGTAGCCTTTCCGTTTGAATGGAGAAACTAAATGAACCGGTTCAGTTCTCAGGATTCATCTCAGGGTTCGATTTGGTTGATGGAGCCGCCACCATATGAATAAATGCTCCTCATTACTATCACGACAATAATAGTTGTGTGTTTATCATGCAACAGACTGCTCCTATAGCATCCCACCCCCCCATATTGACCGACCACATGCCTCATCTGTCACTACAGGGCCCTGTCACTCACTGGTTATTAATTTCCCCAGAGCTGTCAGAGTACGCCTCTGCATATGAATGTTCGTAATGCAGCTAGGTGATGAAAACCGTATCTGAAAATACATATTATATATACATTTGCACGTTGCATCCTTTGCCTGTGCTCTCACTTGAAATGATGCTAAAACGGGCGCCGGGTTGAAAGCCAATGATCAAAGCGATAAGGGAATCAAGAGGAAGCTATAAAAAGAAAAGAGAAACTGTGACGCTGCTCAAAGTCTCAATCCTCCTCCTCGTGGCTTGACTCGCTCAAAGTGTGAATGTCATTAAACGAGTCACCCGCCCCCCCGCTCCTCCCCTCAGTCACGCGTAGGGCCCCTCTCTTCACACGCCGGGTTCGAGCATGCAAATCTCAAGGATCTCAAAAGGCTAAATAATAAAGGCTGAGCAGTTGAGCTCCTCGTGGCCGATTAGAAACACAAACGCACACAATCACAGGAAGCTGCCCAGGACGATGGGGGGGGGGGGGGGTTGTGCACTGGTTAATATTAATGAGTAAAGGTTAAAATAAGCAGTCACCCATGTGATGTGACAGCTGAGAAAATGCCCAGGTGAACTCCGGGGATGTTTCACGGAGGAGATCAAAGAAAATGTCTGACACTTTCCACTTCTGTTAACATGTCTTTTTTTGAAGCCTCCCTCTTTAAAAGTCCGTCACCACAGCCTCTGTCCCTCGGTCCCTATGAAAGAGTCACACATCCAGGACAGACATCAGGTAGAGGTGTGCAGAGCGGGGGGGGGGGGAGGGGGGAGCAGGAGACGGACCTCGGAGGATTACATCTCTTTTCTTCCAGCCGCTCCCTCCCCTGCCAAAGTGATGTGATTGCACCTTATCTCAAATCTCCACTGTCTCTCAGCTCGAGGGCACAAAGCACCGGAGCCATGTCCCCACATTAAAGAGAGTTAACACTCTTAATAATAAATACACTATTTATATTGTGACATTCCAATCTTACCGGCTTGACAGTTAAATTTACATCCACCCATCTGTGCACACACTTCTACACCCAGCACCTTCCTTTATCACACACTATTCATTCACTGTTTCGACTTCAGTGTTTTTGCCAATGGACTGGAGGAGCAGGGAATCGAACCACCGACGCCCCCCCCCCCCACCCCTCTCTACCTCGTGATTCATGCCGCAACAGTTATTACACGCCCACCATGTGCCGCGGTGTCTTGAGAGATGTGAGTCATCTTATTAATCCAAGTAGGAGAGAGTTGAGTTAAAGGCCACGTTAGAATAGAGTGTCCTCATGAGAGGCACTTTATGTTTTTATGACAAACACAGGGACAGTGTGGAAAACCCCTGAAACCAGTTTCTTTGAATACAGGACAGACGGATGCATTGGTTTTTTATTATTTTTGTTGGAGTGTATCTAAGAATAAAAGATAAATAATGATGATAAATTATAAATGAAGGGATCGCTGACTAAGTGGATGAAAGTTTCATAGCTCTGGTATCACACTTCACCTCTAAAGCAGACGTCTGGGGGAGAACGTCTATCAAACATTACATAACAGTTTCAAACATCTCTCACTGACACCGGAGGGAGAATGTAACACAAGAAAAGCCTTTGGAAGCGGAAATAAAGTAAAAGGAAAAAGAAAAATACACTTAAACATCACTTCATTCCAGCGTTTGATTCATTTTTCATTTTTAAATCTGTGTACGTCATCCACAGACCTGGCAGGTCAGAGGTCAGCGTCCGAGCGTCAGGGCCACGTGTGTCTCCATTTTCATGCCTCCCACAGACAGGAAGACGAGCATTGCCACTGGAACCATTAAGTATTAATCCAGCGTGCGCCTCCGCAATTTGAAAATCCAATTGACTTTGTGTAGCAGCACATCAGGGCCGAGAGAACGCTCTGCCTTGAACCCATCAGTGGAGCTTTGAGACGCCTGTAGCCCCGGCGTGATGAATTGTTCGGCGTGATGACAGTCCTGTGTGCCGCCACATCTCTGTTCAAAACTCTCATATATTTTTAATGCGTCCGGGCTTTTTAACACCAATGCAAGGAAGTTACTGTTCATATTTCAAATGCAGGAGTAGGTGAGAAACAAGGAGGAAGTGCGGCTTCAAGTTTTTTTTAAATGGAATAATAATTAGAAGCATTTAAAAACAAACAAAACTTTATTCTGAAAAAGCAGAAAGAATAAAGAATAAATCCTATTTTTAGAAGAAGATATAAACAATTAATAAACATGTAAACGACTTGTGATGATATGTTAGAATCACACTCAGAGCCGACTCGTGGATTCATCATCTTTTTTTTTTTTAAAGTGCTACCTGCACTGATGTTGCTAAGAGACTACAGGTCTGAAATACCTTTTGGTTCATCACAGCATCTGCGTTTTTAAAATACAACTGTAGTTCAAGGACTTTTAAGTGTTTATGTACTTTACTGAGTTGTACAGTAACTGTTTGTTTGGTCAGTGGTGATTGCAGGTTGCAGCTTTCCTTCCTGAAACTGTAGCAGTGACCTGCAGTGACTGTGCTGTGGTGAGGAGGACAGACCTGCTGCTGCACAAAGAGATGTTCACCCGTTTGTTTAATACCAAATCGCACCAAATACAAAGGCTGCATTACCTTGGGCCCTTAATCATGCAAATGCCAAATGTGATGATAAGATGATAAATGAGTCAGATTCAGATTTCTGGACTCGTGTGTCCACCTGCTCCTCCTCGCTCTGCGGTGGTGAATGATCCTAAATCCAAATCAGTTGAACCGGCGAAGAAATTCTCCCTCTTGCGTTCGCCGAGAACAGAACTCCTGTTGCACCTGGCCCTGATTGGCCGAGCAGGGTCCCAGTTGCCAGGCAACCATCCAGCGGTGTGACGGACAGCTGCTAATGAAGCTGGGATGGGGGGGGGGGGGCAGAGGGAGCTACAGGAGCAGGGGGCTATCCGACCTCTTTTCTCATGCCTCACACGTCCTGTGGTCCTGTTACACCGAGGCAGGGGTGTGCATCTACACCTCATTTGCTTCCTCGCTCTGTGTGTGTTTGTGTGTGTGTGTGTGTGTGTGTGTGTGTGTGTGGAGCATCCTCCCACAGGGGCCAGAGTCGGATGCTTGAACGCAATCACGTCTGAGACATTCCCCATCTCTTACACCACCACCATCCCCCTCATCACCCGATGACTAATATTTACACAGTGGGAGGAGGGAGATGCTTCCATAAGCTCTATACATGCTCACAAGGTTCCAGAGAGAGAGAAGCCAACGTCTCCCTCTTCACTGAGAGGTTTCTGAAAGATGGAGGATTCAGAGGCGTCAGGACACAGATGGCATCCACACCAGACATGATGACCACAGAGGGAAGTGTTGATTGCCGTGCAGGAGCAGGTCACACATACAGATCCTGCACAGCCAGCGTCCTGCTCAGACTCACTGAGGATTCAATGGGAACTGGAATGACACTCAGTGGAGCACACAAGGATTCAGCCGAGGCCCAAAAGTCTCCTTATGAAACCACATTCAAAATCTGCTGGATCCAGACTTTTATATTGAAAACACTCATCAATATCAGTTCACTAAATATACCT
This sequence comes from Pleuronectes platessa, assembly GCF_947347685.1. Classification (NCBI taxonomy): domain Eukaryota; kingdom Metazoa; phylum Chordata; class Actinopteri; order Pleuronectiformes; family Pleuronectidae; genus Pleuronectes; species Pleuronectes platessa. The sequence goes on along the minus strand of NC_070647.1, from coordinate 16,242,379 downwards.
GATTTATTTTTCATTCAGGGCCATGAAATCATCTCAAAATGTTAAAGAGAGGGGGGCGCCCTTAGCTCGGTTGGTAGGGCGTCCCCCCCATGGGCCTCGGCTAGCAGCGGACCCGGGTTCGATTCCAGCCCGCGGTCGTTCTCTGCATGTCACTCCCCTCTCTGCCCCATTTCAACTCTGTCTCTAAATCTATCAATAAAAGCATAAAATGCCAAAAAATAATCTAAAAAAAAAAAAAAAAATGTTAAAGAGAGATAAAATCTGAATCTGTACCTTTACCCAGATCCACTTCAAACTTGATGAGGTCCTCTCTTGACTCAAGTCCCATCCTTCCCTTAAGTTCCATTCAAATCAGTTTTGTAGTTTGTGCATCATCCTGCAGACACACAAAATATAAGGGGTGAAGATATGTTTGTGTCAAAACTTGCTCATTGCAATCATAACAGAGTCTTGAGCTGTACTAACCTTCTTCTTTATTCTTGAGACTCTTCTGCTGCATGTTGCTTCATTGCTTGATAAAATTCTCAGTTCATTGATGCAGCCTGACTGCAGCATCCATTCTGTGCAGCCCCTGAAACACGGCCACTGGGCTGTCGGGTCCCCGGTGACTCTCTGCTGAGCCTGTTTGTGGTGTGAATGGATCACAGCTCAGATCCCGGCTTAATCCACAGTTCTGCCCGAAAGATCGTCTGGGAATGAATCAAACAAATCGGTGTATATGAAATTCATTCAGTGTCTGCTCTGTGTAGCCGAGGCCTGTTTTCATTAAATGTGCAACATACAAGCAACAGTTGTGATACCTGACGTCGCCTCCATTCATAATCAGTGTCTAAGCTGTCGTGCAACTTTCAGGTTTCAGAAGAAAAACAAACTTCATTACCATCTTACAGAGGAATAAAATGTTTACAAGGTATTTTAGTATGTATTTTATATAAAAATAAACGGCATCTTAAAAGTGTCCTCAGTCATAGAATCAGTTAATTTGTGGTTAATTGACAATATACACAAATAGATATAAATATAGATATAAAAGTATAAACTCAAGCCTTGTATCTTCACTACCATCTAATCAGTTTTTTCTTCTATAGCACAAGGCCATTAATAAAACCTAGGTAAACTATAATAAATATATTAACGAGCACTTTGACACAGGAAATATAATAAAAGATAATAATAATCTATATTTCTCTGCCCGTCAGTCTCATCTTCATCTCTCTTCATGTCTCAACGGTGACTAAATATCACCATAAACACTTTTGGACACCCGGGATCACCTCACGTCCGACACGTCCGGTGCCCGATGAATCTTCTGATGTGGGAAAAAAAAAAAAGATCTCCGGGTCCCAGGATAGATAAGAGCCGCCCGTCAAGGTCTCCCAACACTTTCTCTCTGCCGGCAACAACTGATTGATGGCGTCCCATAAAGGTTTTATGAGGCTGGTGTCAAAGGGCCTTGTACTCTCGCCTGCTGTGGTGTCCACTGTATGTTTCGGGGGGGGAAATGATGGACCACCTGTCCGGTGCATCATGGGACTACGCGGCGAGGGAAGGAATCGTTACATGTGGAAGTCACGTGATGTATTTCAGAGGAAGTGGAGGTATTTATCTTTATCTCTGTGGTGGAAGTCTGTGTGACATGCAGCATTTTGAGTTTCTTTCCACATGTATACATTACACCACAGCCGTTCAATCTTAAATCTGCTCAAACCGCCAATCATTCCTCAGCCATGTGACAGGAAATTACTTCCTCCACACCTGACGTATATGGAAAACATCCTGTCGTCAACATTCTGCACGCTGCATCATTTCCTCCTGTAGGTTTCCTGCTCTCCATTTCAAAAAGGCAAAGTGTCTTGGCCCTGCTGAGAGGCCAGATAGGCAGCAGACATAAATAATTCAAGCGGCTGCAAGAGCAGGATACACACGGGCTCCTGAGAGACCTCACCAGTGGCGGACTGGTTATTTAGACTGGAGCAAAGGGTGAAGAAGAAGCTCTGACGTCTTCCTCCGAGGCCTCTGGGAGTTTTTTTGACGCAGGATGATTCTCGGGGGTTGAAAACTGTAGCGTGGACGCTCTCTGGAGTTTATAAATGGAATGAGAGCCGTGGCTGCAGCTGCAATTGGCCGGGGTTAAGATCCCGGATGGAGTAACGGCTCGGCACCACAAATAGAAAAAGGGAGCTCGGCGATTACCTACGTCAGCGAGTGGGAAATGATTTCATTACTCCGAAGGACTGAAGAAAAACACTGTTAAATGAAGGCGGGTCAAGACATCGAATCGCTGAATGAATGCATGAGATGATAGTGGTGACTCATCCAGGGGAGGATTCCTCGAATCGGCTGCCGAGGAGGGAACTTCCATTTCCCTCAAATTCATCCTTAACAGAGCAGCCGCGGCAAAGGACGCTCTATATTTAGCACGCTGAGCGGAAGTATAAATAAAAAAAAACAGGCAGGCTGATTAAGACTCCTCAACAGTGGAGAAGTTTAGAATTAAACAGAAAGAGTAATTAGCCAAAGCCACCGGGCATGAAATGAGAGTGAGGCCGCTGCTCAATGTGTGACTCAGAACATGCATCATGCAAAACTGCAGTCGACGTGTAATAAAGAGATATCGAGGTGACAGCTGGGAGTCAGAGCTGATTGACATCTGGTTTTGTGAAGGTGAAAATCTGATTTCATCCTATTTGATCAATTTCTGGATCACAAAACAGGATAAGTCGACAATGAGAGGTTAAATAAATTCGAAAAAGTTATTAGATGTCAACTTTCAGTGATCTTCCTCGTCTCTATTGGGAATATCGGGATTTCCGACGATGGATTTTTTGCAATTTCAAATTGAAGCCTAGCGCCAAATCCTCTGGACGCATGGGTCCAAACGTCCCGTCCTCCAGAGGGACAAGGTCGTTCAGTGTCCCTCCCTCGAGAGCCTCCAGGAACCCAGCAGGAAGGAAGCTCAATGCATCTTAAAGCCCTGAACATATCCCACTTAATCACGGCAGGTCAGACTCCATCGACCCATTCGACCAGGGACGAGCTCGTTCCACTGGATTTATCCCCTGAGCGATTAGCCAGTGCCTCCCACCTGGTCCCACTGCAACCAGTCTGCATGCGTCCAGGACTAGATGCTGATTGTCAAAGGAGTTGTATAAACATGACTTAAGGCCAAATTATATCATCTTATATCAGTGTAATTAGCATAAACATTGTTTCACACCGAAGCGTTTAGTCTGGAGTCACTTATAGAACGAAGCTATGAGCCTCTTGAGCTCCTGTTCTGGCCGACAGAGATCCCCGACCGCACGCTGGTCCAAACCGTTGGCTGCCGTCCATCCTCTCGGGCCAGTGTGAATCAGGGATCGCAGCCCAGCGAGTGAGAACACACACTGGAGCCCTGGGAACCGGCTGAGATCGACTTCCTCCTCATTAACAGCAGAACAACGTGCGGAGAAGCAAAGGTCAGCCGGCCGTGGTCGAGCTGAATCTTAATAACCCGCCAGAGGGCACAATTAAGCCTGTTGGACACAGTGTCTCCGGGTGGGACGGCCCTCGATCAGCGCCTCAGATCAGATGATCACATTGAGTCCAGAAGAACAAAACCGAAGCGGCCCTCCAGGGGGCGCTGTGTTCTCCAAGGCAAACTGAAGGAGTTAGCAGATGTGTTCACCTTTCGACACTGGACTCCTCATTTCAATTTTTTCTTTCATGCTTTGCTGAGCCATGATTTATTCATGACTGCTTTCTGCTCGGACCCTCCTCACAGGAAGACCTGGGGGGGGGGGGGAATCAATAGAAGAGACAAGAAAGAAAAGCTCTCTCCCTTTTCCCTCCAGATCTATTCATCACACTTCTCTGTGGAGAACTTATTCTATTATGTCACAGATCAGATGGAGAAGACACCGTCCTCTGCCTCCAGGTGAAGTTCGGCCAATTTCATGAGGACTTTTGTAGATTTTGAGATACTGAACAATACAGAAAATTCTGCAAGTTCAAGTGGTGATGATCTTACAACTTGTTTAAATAAAAAATAGCAGAAAATAAGGTTTAAATTATAAGGCAGTCATTTTTTGGAGGTTTCTAAAACTCCAAATCTAGTCTAGTCTACTTATATAACTATAGGATGATCAAAATCAGATCTTGTCCCCTGAGGATTGATTATGGAACATCTCTCATGTTTATTAACACATGATTCTGTGATCAGATCACACGCGGACTCCTACAGGTGTGAACACAGAGGCCAAATCTGATTCTGTATTTAAGAATCAGTGTGTGTGTGTGTGTGTGTGTGTGTGTCTCAGCCACGGTAGTTACTTTTATTTCATGTGTTTGAAAGCCTGTGATGATGACCTTCAGGGAGAGATCTGACCTCCTGTTCTGGTTAAAGAGGAATCGTTAAATGTCTCTAAAGTTCTGAATAAATGACTCAAACATGAGTCGCACATTAGTCACGATGTCGCCTTCTTTACACAAGCTGTTCAAGGCCTCACTATTCTGTATGAAAAAGGTATAAACACAGAATGGGGCGGCGCGGTGGATCAGACACGTCACACGTCTGATTCCAGAATGCAGACATGTCTAAAAATCACACAGGTGCAGGGATCATGCCGGCGTCTTTGGCTCAGTGATCAGGCGTGTATTTAACATGTTATACTGAGTGTTTAACCAAACATTATTCACATGTTATATATATATATACATGCTATACTACCCTGCACGCTCCTCTGTGTGGAGGGTGCGTTAACAAAGAGGCTGTGTGAGTCAGAGCACGGGGTCAGGGGAAGAAAGTAGGTTTCGTTCTGTGTAGGTGGAAGGAACAGAAAGACATAGAGCGCCATGATGAAACTGGAACTGGGAACAAGTTACTGGCTGGTTCACTTCCAGCTTCGAGTTGTGAATCGGTTCTTAAGTATTCCTCTTAAAACCAGGGTTGGTAATTTGTCTCTGAAACACTTATTTATCTTATTTGTTGAAATAACGGCCTGCTGTCATCCTCTCTTCCAGGGTTACCAACCCGAGCTGTAAGCCAAGTATTTAATGGGTTCTTCCATTTTGCATAATCATAAACGAACAAATCAAAACTGACAGGAGTGAAAACACCACGAGGAAGTGAAAGATGCTAAAAGGAAAACTGCAGACAGAGCTGATGAATCCTTTTCTGGGTTTGTCACGACGGACGATTCTTCTCACATCGTTAATTATTCAATATTTAAAGTAGAATATTGACTATAGCGGCAATGATTAATAATTCAGTGTTAATCTATGTTTTATTGTGGTTTATGAATACTTGAGTCAAACATGCGTGAAGGCTCGGCCCTGTTGTCTCGTTGATTAATCGATAGTGTTGCAGGGGAGGCAGACGATTTCAGACAACAGTGTAATTGTGAAATTGTTGCCGTGAGCCCCGCCGCAGCGCCTGTGATTTAATCTCAGTTATGAGGTGTGTGTGTGTGTGTCTATGTGTGTGTGTGTGTGTGTGTGTGTGTGTCTGTGTGTGTGTGTGAGAGATAATGGCGCTCTGGCTTTTTATGAGCTCGGGCCTCGACATCAGGAGCGTATTTCATAAACAGTCTCGGCCGCGTCTTGTCCAAATAAAAGACGATTCAACCTGTGTCTGTTGATGTGAACGAGATAAGTGGCTGCAGAGGGAACCGGGTGGAGACGTGTGTGCGACCTGGACATCACATCCTGTTCAAAGATCAGTGGATTGTGTTGTTTATGTCATTTAATCTGAACCATAGAAATATCGTTTCTAGTTAAAAACACTTAATTTTGCCTCATATAGAATCAGATAAATCACCTGAGAGCCCATAAAAAACAGGAAGTGTGCACCAGTGTGTTAGGGTGAGATTGAAACAGGAGGACACACATGACAGCAGCAACCCACACACACACACTAATGCATCTCCTCCTACTTCTCATATGCACTAAACCGAAATTCAGGGAAGATTGTAACACAGTGAACATCTTCTGACTGGAGCCGTGTGTGTGTGTGTGTGTGTGTGTGTGTGTGTGTGAGAGGTTCAAATGAGGTGAAGGGAGCTAAAAAATATAAGTAGACATGACTATTTGCTTTTTCCTCCCTTCAGATACTCAAATTTTTGCCAAACCTCTGTAACAAAGTCGTCTTTGTGTTCAGAAAAGATTCAGGACAACGTGATGAATATTTTTTGTATAATTTAGCTTTTGGCGAAAGGAGTGTGTCCTTGAAAGAAACAATAAAGGCCCCAAACGTACGTCTCTGAGCAACTGTTTTACTTCTGCCTCTCGAATCGAGTTTCAGGTGCTTTCGTGGCCGCCATTTTCTACATGTAATATAAAGGTAGCAGCCATGAGGTTGATTTGCAGCTTATGTTAATAAAGGTGAATTTTTCTCTTGGTGCGTTTGTGTCCTCGCCTCCTGCACAGCTGCTGAGGGATCGAGCTTCCAAACGCGGCAGCGAAAAATAACCAACATCTGTCACATCGATGGATTCGGCTCCAGATGTTCACGCTCACTTCTGCTGCTGTCTGAGGGTGATTTCTGTCTTTTTGGATCATCTCCCCCAAAAACAATAAATGTTGTTTTTGGTTGCAGCAGAATTACTTTACAAAGCCAATGTAGAAGAGGGACTATATCTATATCTATGTGAGGGAATTTCTAACAAGTGTGAGAGAGGGACAATATGTCTGCTGTGGTTTTATACGTTAATAAAAATACAGTTTAGAAAATAAGTAAGAACCATAAAACCATCTCACTCTCGAGCTCCAATCCAAATGACCCATACATCCACTGGGCAGTGAGGAGTTGTCTCCTAGCAACTGGTTCCCAGCTGAAGCACTGGGTCAGCTGGCGTCTTCCGGAGTGGAGACACTGGCTCTGAGGAAATGTCCCCCGTGCAGGACGGAGACAAATCCAACAAGTGTGCGGACAGATGAAGAGGATAAATAGTGTTAAAAAGGAAAGTTATGGGATGTGTGTGCTTTACAGAGCTGTACACAGACCCTGAGGGAAGCGGGGGACCGATGTCGACCTGAATGAATTACGCCTCACTTATCATTCTAGTAGACGACATCACAGCTCCGTCAAATTAATGCGGCGCAGTAAAGCGGAGCACTTCATCATGTGGGGTGTAAATTCCCCCGCCCGGGCAGGATTTACATTGATCGAGCACCCGGAGATGAGATGAACACGCCCCCCCGCTGGTAATAAAACGCCACAATCGATGACCCTGTCGGCCGGGGGGGGTTTAAACAAGCGGTCGGGCGAAGTGAGGAGGGAAGTGTAAACAACGAGAGCTCGGCCGAACTTCCGAGGATGGAATCACAGCGTCATGTGATAACCGAGCTCCCCAAAATCTGCATAATACATGCAATTAGTCAGACACGCCCCCTGACCAATCACAGGAGAAAGGGCTTGATCAAGAGGGGTGGCTTCAGTGTTTCAGACAGAGACTTAAGAGAGGTGCTGCAGCAATGGACAGTCTCAGAGAAGTGATGTGTTTTCTGAGGATGAGCAGAATCCAGCTCCACTGTTTTTTCTGTAATGAGTTACACCACTGTAGCTTTACTCAGGTGACACGGTATGATTTGTTTCCTTTTCGAAATATTAAATCTGCTTTTCTCAGGAGGAGTTTTAATTGGGTTTAATCCGGAGAGAAAAAACAACTCCATTCCGTCAACACACCTTTTCTCTCTCTCTTGGGGGGGGGGGGGGGGGGACTCGATGCATCAGGATTGCACGTAGGGAATTTCATCAAATGGACGGTGAACTTGACTTCTGACCACCTTGATTCTGTTAGTGCTGAATTTTTAAGAAACCTCCCCCGGGGTATTCTTCACATATCACAGTCCAGAGGCCAGAATAACGGGGTTTGGGGGGGTTCAGTGACCTTAGCGGGAATCGAACATGCACACGAAACCCAAAACACGACGCCCTCCGGCCGAAGCTGCTGCGTTGTGCATAAAGCTCCAGTAACCTTTTATGATCCTAAACTGCATTATTCAATACGGCAATAAACCACAGCAGCCTCACCATGGTTACAGCTTCCCTGTTCCTTTTTCACAAACGCAGCAGACGGAGACGTTAATTAACAATAACAGACGTTTCAGTGTATTTTCAGCTTTTGGCAGCTTATTGCCATCTGAAGATTGATGGTATTTTCGTGACATTTACAGAAAGGTCCTTAATTATCTTGAAGACTGTGAGTTGTATGCATTGTGACTCCTAAACTGAAGTTAAGGTTCTGGTGTTCATGTGTGGTTTTATGGATCCTCCAGATTACCCCACAAGTGGTCATTCATTTATTTAGTTATTTGTCGCACACAAGAATGTTCTGATCCAACCCGAGGCCAAAGCATGATTCTTTACCAATAATGTTGACAAATATTCTTAAAAAGGTCTTTACCATCTTAGTCACCTCCACAACTCAAGTATCATCCTTCAGCGTTTAAGAGGATTTTAAAAAACCATTTATCTTTAAGGACACGAAACGGTTCATGGCTAAAAGAAAAACCTGATTAAATGAAGGACACATCATATATATGAGATGGAAGAGAAAATGAACATTGTCGGAATTATTATATTAATTCCGACCCTCTTTTAAAAGAGGTTTAAAAGTTCTGCTGTTCTCATTTTTAATCACAGACTCCAGATACACTTCAGGATAAGTGATCTCTGAGAAATGTAGTGCACTGAATCTAAAAATAAACAGGAAGTGATGTTCCACACCCTGCATAGCTGTGACTGATGTAAAGTCTGGATCTGGAAAGGGAAGCCAATGCAGAGGTGCTTGAAAACTGCGTTCTCATGAATGACCAGTAGAGGGCAAATCCCCCTTGATGCAAAAAGAAGTCTATAACATACTTCTCACTTGATTTAAAACGTCTGTAAACATTTTCCTATTAGTGTAGGCGGGTTTACAGGCTCCACCCCCCTTCTCCACCAAATATAGACTGTGTGCAAAACCACCCGCGCATTCCAACAGCCTCTTCTCACTATATAGGGACTTCTATTCAGAGGGATACACAACAAAATAAGGCTTTCCCTCACAACTCAGGTCATTTTGTATTGTGATAAACAATGAGTCCTCGATAAGAGGTACAACTACCAAACCAATCAACCCTAAAGGAAATGGAATCTACTAAAAGTCTGACCGAAGCCTTGACCGTGCATGAGTGGTCAGATTTTAATCCGTGCCCTGCACAGACAAACAGCTCAGAGTCCATTTTTTATTGTTGTGTTTTACAGTGTACACGGACATGGAGCCGGCGAGTTTACACCAGCGACTGTGGCTTATCAGCGCGGCTCAGCACCGGCGGCGTTAGGAGGCGTCAGCAGAGACGAGCCCCCCCCCCCCACAGACAATCACAAAGGAAGTAGCAGGACATAATTAGACTTTAATTCAGGCCGAATCAATATCTGCTGAATGAGAATTAGCTTTAATGAGCAATTTATTACGCTGCAGCGTAATGGACGCCGTGGGTTCATTCCTCATTTAATGCGCTCGTAAATTCATAAAAAGGAGTCATCTACGGAATACAATGCACGATGGGAACGTTTCCCTCGCACGTACGAGCACTTAAACTAAAATGAGACGGGTTCTATTTTAAGTGTATTTCACGTTGTTGCGTTCCATCGGGGGACAAAGAAGCGATAACAATTAAAAGTAGTAATAATAAAACAATAGCGCACGAGTGGGAAAGTGTACGAAACAATTACAGGTCCAAAGAGTCATTAACAGATGCCTGCTGATAATAAAATGGTAGTTTGTGCACCATGTAACATGTTTACTACATATTGTATTGTAGTTTAGAGAACTGATATACAAATAAAGGAGGCATTTCTCCAGACTTTTCCAAAAAAGGTAATTACCCACAATTCATAGCGTTGTGGTAAACAAAACACATTAAAGAAGCAACAAACATTGACATTACAAAAAAGAAAAATGATTTGACTAAACCGCAGCCAGCCACTAGGAGGCGATGGAGAAGCTTCGGTCATGTCGTCCATCTTGTTGTCTACAATCTAAACACACAGCTCGGTGGTGATTAACAGCCTGAATTTGTGTAGTTGTTTGTCACAATGATGCCATTTTGCAATTAATACTAAATTAATGACAAATTACCTCTCGTCCACTGGAGCCTGGATCGTGGTGACATCACAAGTTCAATCCCTCCAGCAGCTCGGCCGTGAAGAACGTAAACAACTTGGATAAAACTTCCTAAATGAGCTAGGTTAAGTGACGTGTGTTGACGTCATCACTCAATCACCAGCTCTTGTCAACAAAGTTTGAAATGTTACAGGCCCCATTGTGAATGAGCCTGTACGAGGGGTTTCCTGACAGGAAGTACAGGGGCAGGACTGAGCAGGTGCAGGTGAATCCAGGAAGTGAAAGGACAGGAAGTTTCAGTAACATTTCAAAGTAAAACAGGAAGTATGGTACACGATAATTTTATTTGGAGCTTTGAGGGATGTTATATGATATCTTGTGAAGACAATAACATTGATAATTTATGATGTTGCCTGTGACAGCAAAGTACATTTACAACAAACGATTACAGTCAAACGTCGACCACAGCAGAGTGATTTATTAATTGTGTTCATTATCGCTGATGAACACTGACTATATTTCTTATGGCTGATGGTAAATTGTTTTTTTGTTTCACTGCCACAATAATTAAGACAAAGAATTACATCGATCTAAAATACAGTAACATCTGACGTAATCATACAGTGAATTAAAGACCCCGGCCAAGATTGAATTCGAACTGTAAAGAGAGAGTGCTAACCACTGAACCACCGTGCCGCCTGCTTCTCACAAACATGTGGTATTTAAGAGTCCCAGACATGGAGAACACAAAGATCTAAGTTAATTTACCCTGTGTGTGTCTGTTCAGAGCGTTTGTGTCTGTAACAGATGACGATAAAGAAAGAAAAGGAGATTAGCCACAGAGAGAAACGGATTTTCCTTCTGGGAGCCATCGAGCGAGAAGAGGATGATGTTTTGTTTTCGTCTTTTATTTAAAACTGGATTCCTTGCCTCTCGCCTTGTGGACAGTGGGGGGTCCTCCTCCGTATCACTGCACTGCAGAGACAGAGATTTTTTTGCATTTACACTCCAGATGCTGGAAGAAAATCAAAATCCTCTATATCACACTTTATTGTTCATCTACAGGCAACAAGAAGACACGGCCTCAAATCAGATTTCCTGTCTCTGTGTCTTCATTTCTGCAGAATGTGCAGGATGCTACTTCATAAAACTCTTTCTTTTCTGCACCCAACCACCAGAGTAATATATGCAAAATCTTGCAAACATTTAAAATAATGAAAACACAACTTCTTTAGCAGACATAATAAAAAACACACAAAGAAAACTGAAGACACCACAAGAAATGTCCAGTTTTTCTTCTTTGCACAATTCAAAGCTTTATTTCACTTTGTACAGAAGCCGTCAGGTGAGGTAACAAAAATGATTTCTGTGCTGTGGAGTTGGTAAAACTCCCTCAGGCTTTTCGTGGCAGATTCACAAAAGAAAAACCTGAAAGTTAAACACCACACCCTCCCTCTGCTCTACTAAGATCTTCCCCCATCGATAGATCATTGATTCGAAATCTTAATTTGGGACAACTTGTGAGGATTTGTTATTCTACAACCGACCGAAACTTGGTTCTACTGACCCAAACCTGGAACTACAGCTGCAATCTTCATCACTACCACCTGACATCAGACGTTTCGCCGAAGAGAAGCATTTCAAAGTTAGTGTGATATATACAGATAAATGTGTTCAATAATTTAGAATCTCCCTCAAAGGGAAAAGGTTTGTGACCCCTGACCTGAATGTTGGTGCGGTTATCACGTCTTTTTGAACCTCTTCTTTCGGAGATGAAGTTTTAATAATACTGAGGACCTATAAGCCCAAAGCAGGTCAATGCAGTCAAGTATTTATACATTTGAAAGAAGCAGAAGGATACAAATCTCAAATTTAAAGGTTCATGTCTCCTCAGTGTTCGCAGGATCCAGGGGCCAATTTTTAAGGTGAGTCAAATATTTGTAATTGCATAGAAAACATTTAAAAGAATAAGGAAGGTTTGTTTCTTGCTTTTCCAGCTGAATTCTCACGAGTGTGGTTTATGCATGAATGATATATATATATACATACGTGTATGTGTCTGTGTGTGTCTGTGTGTGTGTGTAAGGGTTAATTAATTCCCAGGACGATAGCGCACACGCCAGGACCTGCTCCACGCATTCAAATACCTGGTTGCTGTGGCCGATTTCTCCACAACGGAAAGTTGATGATATTTTTTTTTTTTATGAGGAGAGAGATGATTTATATTAAACCCTGAGCAGGAGCGCATCAAGGGTTTTTGGGGGCCCTGGGCAAAACTGCCAAACCAATAATACCATCCCCACCTAAGGGAACACATGATACTACACTACTTAATTCCATGTCTTCAAATTATTCATAAGTATTATCAACATTATGGACTAAATGCAGAGTGTGTTCTATTGGCTGGGGGCCTCATTAGGGGGTTTCTGACCCTGGTGTTGTTGCAGGCACACATTGTTGTGTTATTATTTATATTCACTTTATATACACCACTATCATTATCATTTATCTTATTCTATATTGTTTTACTTAAATTATAGTGTTTGATTATACATTTTTTATTATCTTAACTTTCTTTTATCGTTGTTTTTTTCCATTATTGATTGCTTTGGTCTGCATTAGTGACCAAATCTGAGGTATTAACCTGAATCATTTTTAGCATCCTATGTTTTGGCAATAACCTGTAAATCTGAAATTTAATTAATATGCATTATTCTCTTTTTTTTGTTCACTTATCTCAATAACATTAGAGATGATCCCTTGCCTGTTGTGCCTGCGTTGCAGCGCCCCCCCCCCCCCTGCAGTGTGTTCTATCTTCATAAGGACGGTTGTCACATGTTTTCATGTCACGTCGGCTCCTCCTCCCCAAGGTTCCTCTTCTAACCAGAGACATATGTTAAGATCCTGTCCACGTTTAATCGTGTACACCTGAAACACATGTTCAGAGTAAATCCTGTGATCAACACGGGTATGTCTATACATTTTCTAATCGGCATGTGTACTCAGGGAAATCATATTATAATATAATGACACCTCATTGTGCTGGGAAGCTTTTGTGTGCCTAACTCTGACAACAGCTGAATTAAATAATGGGAAAAAGCCTTGGGGACCCTCCTGGGTAGATGGCTCATGGGAGATGTCAGGGTTTATTCCCTTTGTATTCTGCTCCCAGTGAGATGAGCCTATGGGAGTCCTGGGAGGTCAGGTGGAAAAGTGGCAGGGGAGTTGGGCTCACATCTCCTGGGGTGGGTGTGGAAGGGTAGATTCACCCACTGAGAGAGAGAGAGGTGGAGGTATAGATTCAGAGCTGAGTGAGACTTCAACCTGCGATGCTCAGGAGTCAGATCCTAGTTTAAATGAGAGAGGAGTAAGAACTGTGTAAAGAGGAATAAGTGACCGAAGCTCTAGGCGGTGGACTAGTGGCAGAAAAATTGTAATATGGGCAGAAAATCTGACTCGATGGTTCGACTCCATGGAGTGACAACCAAAAAAATACATACCTGGATGGTCAACACCTGGATCTATCCAAAGAAGTCCAAGAGGACTCTCCCTACTCACTGTCTAAGTGCTCCTGAACAATGCAATTTACTCCCCCAACATCTGCTCCCCGGGATGCCGTGCATGGCTGCTGTGTGTGTCCTGCTGTGTTCACCTGATGGGTCAAAAGCAGAGGAGAAATTTCCCCCCATTTGCATGAGTGTGTCTGTGCATGTGTGTGGGATTAATAAATGTATCTTGTATCTTGTAAAATGCATCAATAGTAAGAAAGAAAGAAAGAGAACACAGTGAAGTAAAAGAGCTCCATCTGCTGGCCAAAGGAAGAACAACATCCCGATGGTTAAAAAACTGTGCAGGCTGGATGCATGAACTTCACAACAGTGTGTTATTCAGTGGAATTGATTTAGAGGAAAGGATGAATAGATTCTGAGGGAATGAGAGATATGCACCAAACTGAATAAGAAGGGAAGCTTCTCTATATTTAAATAGTCGTGAATTCAAATACATGCTATGATGCATCCCAAACATCCTCGTTTGTGACAGACTCGCAGCAGGAGCCATCACATCCCACAGTAATGTCCCCTCACATCTACAACCTCCAGGTACACATCAGACACCGAAAACAACTTCTTGGTATTTATTGTGTGTGGAGGAATTTTAATGAGCAGCAGAGTCGCTGATGAAATGAAACTGACATCAATGCAGTGGTCAGTCAAGTGTGAATGAGTAAAAACAAGCTGATAGAGTTTCCTCTGTTATCCTGAGGCCTGTTTGAACATCAATGTTTCGTATCCATGTGTTTATATAAACTGTGAAGAGAAGAGCTGCTGAAATAAAGGACTTCAACAGAAAAGAAGTTGAGCTTTACAGAGTTTTAGTAAACGGTGTGTTGTCGGTGAAAAGCCGCCCTCCTGCGGCCTGTGCAGCTGCCTCTTTCAAACCAACCCTGACCCTCTGTCCCCCCCTGTACCCGAGAAGGCCTCCCCCGAGCTGCACAGGAATGCAAGCACACATGCACTGAAAAGAAAACCTGTTCAAATCAGGGACGTGGCGAGCTTCTAAACGGTTTCTATTTGCTGCTGCATGGAGCCCGTTCTTTGGCCTCCTTGAGTTGGGTGGGTGCGTGTAGAGAGCCAATGAGGGGAGCAAAATACAGTGAGGGGGGCATTTGGGGAGAGGGTGCATGTTGTGGCAGCTGGTACCTCACTCTTCTGCAGCCTCACACTAATTCAAACTTGTGTCCAGAGGGTTTGCAGGACATAGAGGAGAGCTCCTTGTTTTGGGGAGAGCAACAGAGGGAAGAGAGAGAGGGAAGCAGAAGTAAGAACTGACTCTGGACAGAACTCAAATTGAAGCTCCAACAGGCAGAGGAGCAGAGGAGACTGGTTCAGATTGTCAGTTTGCAGCCAGGCAGCGATGGAGAGGACGCAGAAGAAGACGGAGGGAGACGGGAAGAAGGAGGGGACGGATGAGGAGGTGGTGCACCTCCGCAGACAGATAGGCCTCCTGCCCGCCGTGTCCTTAATCATCGGGACGGTGGTGGGCAGCGGCATCTTCATCGCACCCAAGGGCGTCCTGATGAACAGCGGGAGCGTGGGACTGTCTCTGCTGGTGTGGGCGCTGTGCGGGATCCTCTCACTGTTCGGTAAGAGAAAGTTTTAATACTGACAAGTACAAAAAGACAGCAGATGAAATAATATGACATGATTTCAAAGAATAAAAGTAAAGGCAAAGAAACAGTTAAAATTGGTAGAAGTAAGTTTTAAGAGTTGAAGCATTTATGTTATGTTGTTATTTACTGAGCTTTTGAGTTAGTAGATGGAATTTGACAAGTAATTGTTAACTTATAAAAGACTAAGACATTTGTGTGATCCTTTTCAAACTGTTACACTTTTAAATAGTGGTAATTCCCTAGATCTGCGTTTTTATTCGGATCTGCACCAAGTTGAATGAAATAGATTTTTAATCAAGTTCTGTTTTGACCCAAACATCTTCCATCCACTGGGAAATCTTGCTTAGAAACAGAAGCTCCAGTAAACAAGCGGTAACTAAACAACCCTAAACCTCTCGGCCAATGGGGGAGCATGGCTGTTTGCAGGGTTTGAACAAACACTGGGGTTCAAACACGGGGGTTGCTTCAGGGGTAAAGTGTTCCCTGATCTATGTATGTGCATAAAACACACATGTATTAAACAGTATATGTTCCACTGTGTTTTCCCTATGAGGCCTGTGTTGTTTGAATGTGATTGTGTCAGGTTACTGTTTGTGCTGCATCCAACTCTCATCAAACACCTTCATGGTAGATATTTGTCCTCATCAGCATGTGACACATGTTCCCTCTTGTCTGTTCCGTCAGGGGCTTTGTGCTTCGCTGAACTGGGCACCAGTTTCACAAAGTCAGGGGGTCAGTACATCTACCTGCTGGAGACTCTGGGGCCGCTGCCGGCCTTCCTGCGTCTCTGGATTGAGTTCTTATTCGTCAGGTTAGTTTGGACTGATTGTGGAACGCGTACCGTTAAATTCAATCAAGCTGCATCATTATTCACAAACTCTTTTTTAGCTAGATCCATGAATTATTTCCCGGGCAATCTGAGAAAACCACTTGTCTACTCATACATATACACCTTGTCTGTTTTATGTATCTCTTTATTCATATGTGCTGAATGCAAAGTCATTTTTGGATTCACACCAGACTTAAATGAGTTCTTTCTCGGCCCATCGCCCATCTTTCCAGTAGAAAGCCATAAAACAGTTGTTGCATAATTCTGCAACCAACAGACATTAAAACCTAAGCTCCTTGGCAGACGTGAGTAACAAACGTGTTTCCCATCTCCAGACCGGCGGTGGCTGCCTACGTGTCCCTGGCGTTCGGCCGCTACGTGGTGGAGCCCTTCTTTGAGCCGTGTGAGCCGCCCATGGGGCTCATCCGACTCGTCAGCGTCCTCGGAGTGAGTGAGTGGTTTCACACGACCTCCTTCTACCCCTGACGACTGATCTCTGATTAGGATCCATATATAAACTCTTCTTTTACCCGTCGTTTGTCTTTGTGTCTCTGCAGCATTCGTCACGGTGGTCAACTGCTGGAGTGTGACCCTCGCCTATCGCACCCAGATCGCCTTGACCTTCGTTAAAATGTTTGCTCTGGTGCTCATCATCGTTCCAGGTTTCATCGCATTAGGCAAAGGTGAGAGGACTTGACGTTTCCCTCTGAGGATACAGGCGGAGTTACGAGTTGTCGATGAGGCTCAGTTACTTTTCTCTCTATGTTCTTTCCAGGACACACAGAGAACTTCCAGAACGGGTTTGAGGTCGACTCATTAACATTGGACAGGCTGCCGTTGGCCTTCTATAACGGCCTATATGCCTATGGTGGATGGTAGGTTCATATTTTTACAACCAACAATCTGAGCTCTGTGCTTGTGAGTCTGACTTCTCTGTTTTCTCCCTCAGGTTTTATCTGAACTGTGTCACAGAAGAGGTCATTAACCCAAACAGGTAGTTTACATTCAGACATCATTTCTCTGTGGTTCATAGACTGTTTGTGAAGATGGACGATACGTCTTCTCTTCCTCTGACTAAAATTATCTGAAATAGATATAAACACTACAATGTTGTGTAGTGTTTTGCTTCGTTGCCTCTTATTGTGTATCTGTGTGCAGCACCTTTTGCTATGTGATTGCACTATGGTCCATAAAGTTGTTACCATCCACATGGACAGTTAGTAGTTTCAAGTGGCATCAATGCACTTCTCCTTCACTCTTTAGTCTGTCAGTCAGAATCTGTTTGTGTTTCTGTGGTGACACAACATTCCTGTGTCCTCTGTGTGAATTGTGTCTCCTCAGAAACATCCCGCTGGCCATAACCAGCTCCATGGTGACAGTGACGATCCTGTACGTGCTCACCAACGTGGCCTACTACACCATGATGACGCCCGCTGAGCTGCTGCTGTCTGACGCCGTGGCCATGGTCAGTGATCGGAAATCAAACGGCCGAATCTGGAGCGAACAGAACAACTGTTGTGTGTTGTTGTCGAGCGTTTGTGTGCTCCTGTGTTTCTGCAGACGTTTGCCAACCGCGCCATCCAGACGATCGCTCCTGTGATCCCAGTCCTCGTGGCCCTGTCGTGCCTCGGAGCCCTCAATGGGGGCCTGTTTGGATCACCAAGGTAATCAGGAGGCAGAGAGATGGTTATTCTCCGTGAGTGTGTGTTTGTGTTCGGGCTGAGAATCTTGTTGTGTGTCATGCTCGGTCTTTGTGTTGCAGGATGCTGTTTGTGGGAGGCAGGGAGGGCCACTGGCCGCTGATCTTCTCCATGATTCACATCCGCAGGCAGACGCCTTTGCCTGCTGTGATGTTTCAGGTAAAGAGTCTCAAGGGACTTTACTTCCAAATATCTTTATCGTCCGCCTTCTTTAAATTATTATTAGTAGTAGTATTTGCAGTATTGTGAAGACACTCAGTCTTGTCTGTCGTCAGTACCCCTTGGCCATGTTGATGATATTCAACGGGGAGATCTACCAGCTCATCAACTTCGTCTCCTTCTCTCGCTGGTTCTTCATCGCCCTTACAACCCTGGGGATGCTCATCCATCGCCACCGCTTCCCTCTCCTCCCGAGGCCCTTCAAGGTTCGAGTGCATCGTGCTGACCGCCAGAACGTTCTAACCGTCTATCTCTCTGTTCCCTGACCTGATCTGACCCCTGTCATCATGTCTGCTCTTCTCCCAACGAACCCTCAGGTGCCCGTGCTCATCGCAGTCACCTTCACGGTGGCTTGTTTCTTCATCGTGGGCATGTCTCTGTTTTCCGACCCGTTCAACACAGGCGCGAGCTGCTTCCTCACTCTGACCGGAATCCCAGTTTACTACGTGACCGTCCACCGCTTCCGTCTGCCCAAGAGGTGCAGGCGCGTCTTCAGTGAGTCACAAGACCGGTCAACTTGTCTCTGCTGGGACTACTATGAATGTTATTTTATCAGTTTTTAATATATGTGAAAGAAATTAATGATTTTGCTCAAGCTTATTATTTAACAAAATTATTTCAAAAGATACATACAACTTATAGAAGTTTTACAATTATATATTCACCTTTACACCAAACTGTTTTTAACTTTAACAATACTTGAGCACAGCATTTTTTTGAGGGGTCCAATATGTGATTTTCTTCTGTTAAAGACGAAATACAAACAGAAATATCCTCCAAATGCAAAGATGCACTAAACATAGCTCAGACGATACAATAGGCCGTTGTTCTAACCTCGAGCTCGGAGCTGCCAGACTGGAGCCTGTTGGATTTAGACCATAAATAAGAACGGCAGCTATGAAAAGCCGTCTCAGCTTTTGCATAAGTCGCATTCTCTCTCTTCTGCATCCACAGATTTCTGCAGCAAGCAGATGCAGATCCTTCTGGAAGTGGCTCAACAGGAAATCCAGACATACTGAGGCCAAGGACATCACACCCCCTACTGGCAAGACTCCTGAATATCACCTTTACAAATGCCTGGAACATTTCTTGTTTACCTGGCACAGCCACGCAAGATGGACAATGTTTTCTTATCTGTGTGTGTGAGTGTATCTCCATCACATCTCTTATCTCTGAAGATAAAGGCCCCAAAAAAACAAATTTTCCAAGATATTTCTGCAAATACCATGGCTAGAGAATAGTCTGTATTTAAAGATGGACGCCCAGCTCCTCTTCCTCCCAAAATCCAGAATGAAGCCAAAATATCGCTGCCATCTTGCACAGTAGCGATTATGGGATGGAGAAGTGGTATCGTGAGGTCCAGCCGATACACTCGATCAACCAATCCCGAGTGAGTCTCAGCTGTCAATCATGATGTTTCCCCCTGTTTTCATCGCATCAAATAACTAATTCAAAACTTATTAGAAGTGAAGTGTAATGAGAACTCACTAAAATGAAAGAAACCATCTTTTAGAAAAATCTATTTGATGTTCCCCTATTCTTCATTATTAGTAATACAAGCTGAAATGAAGGAGTTTTACTTCTTTATAGAGACTAAACACGACCTACATTGTATTTAGACTAACATTGTCATCTTCGGTGGAAAATATATCACGTGGAACTCTTGAAGACATGATGATCTGTAGGATTGAAAACCTTCACAGGGATAAACACCAACAGTTTTATTGTACAGTCACATACAAACACCAAGAAGGCACATGAAGCTGTTTGCTAGAGGCCACGACATTCTGATCCTGCATCTGCAAACACATCAGGTTACTGCGATTTAAGTTTTCTGAAGTAAACACAACACACTCGCTAGTCAGTGATTAGTTTGTGAAATCTTAAAACAAAACAAAAAAGTACACATCTCATTCCATCCTCCAATGATGGTGCTGAAAAAACTGTTCTGACATGTTCCCTGTTTTCCCGTCTGTGCTACATGATCATTTAAAAAAGGCAGTAGGTTTTCTCATTGAAACAGAATCTGTGATATACAGACACAACATATGAAGCGTTTTGTTTTCAAAGATATTAAATGTTCAAAAATCCCTCTTGCTGATACAAAGTGCCCTGAAGATAGAAACTAACCAACTGAAGAACAATTACTGTGACGTCTCAACTTTTAAATGTTTTTTTTTACAATCCTATTGCTGTTTGTTTTTTTATTACCAACACTTCTACATCACAATCTAAACGTCTAAAAGCTGATTCCAGGAACCCGACCGGGCCAGAAGGCACAGAGACGCCTCGCTGGCCGATCAAGCAGTGATATAAATGTCTTTACATTTATATATGTAAAAAGCTAAAAAAATATATTAAAATGTGCAAATCAACATACATATACACTCACTTCTCATCTCTAGATTCCTTCACAAGTACAGACGGACACAACAGGAAGGACAGAAGATAAAAGAAACAGGAACGATTATTGAATGATGCAAAAACTAAACGAGCCAGCGGTTGGAGAGGAAATAGGACTTAATGTCAATCATTCTGTAAAAAAAGGATTCAATTACAAACGGAAGCCAGAAACATATGAAGGAAGCAAAGCAGATGCAAAATGAAGCTAATTCAAATTAACAACCACAGCCACTGAATGGAAGGAAGCATTCTTCAGTTTAAAGCTGCAACTTAGGCCCAATCTACCTCCAGCCGAATGACAGTGTGGAGAGCAGCTTCTCTTTAGTGTTGCTATGGAGTGAAATCAAATCAGGTAAAATAAATACAGAAAAGTGAAGTGCTGATAAACCGACAGTTATAGTTATGAAAATCGATGAATTGTTCCCGTTTACCCAAAAGCTTGTGGTCTTCATATCTCAGATTTCTTGTATGTTTGCACCTGCTTGGCTGTTTCTGTTCCAGCCATCCATCCCATAGTGTTTTGAAAAAAAAGGTCACTGCTCTGCAATATATACACAATATTCCTGCCCTCCAGCTACTTGAACTGTGGAATGAACTCGGACCAGCTGATGTTGGCCATACCCAGGTCGTCATCGTCCAGACAGGAGAAGCTAATGTCCACCAGTATCTTGCTCAAGCTGTCGTTCATGGTATCGAGGACGAGACCCTCTGTGATGGAGCGGTTAGTGGGTGTGACACCTCCGGCCTGGAGCAGCTCTCTGGAGCAGCTGCTCTGGGGGTTGTCGGTGGGGGAGTCAGCTGGTCCCGTGACTCTGGAGGGAGCGGAGTTGAGCAGCTCCCTTGGGGAGTTAAACAGAGGCCAGTCTTTAAATGGGGTGCTGCTGAAACTGAACGAGTTGTAGTCGTGGCGGGGGGTGACGGCGGGACCCCCCGGTGTGCGGATGGGGCTGAAGTCCAGAACGGTCTGAAGCCCTTTGCCCACAGGGGTCACCTTCCAGGTCTCGGGCGTGGCGTTAAAAGGGGGCTTGCTGGGGGTGGAGGAAGTCAGTTGGCTGTTACTTTTTATGGGGGTCTTGAAGGAGAACTCCCGCTCGGGGGTGTGCTGCTCAGGCTTCTGCTCCTCAGCCGTAGTGTCCTGCATGTCGTGGAACATGGAGGCATCTGAGGCGACGCCAGAGTCAAAGAAAGTGTTGTCAGGACAGAGGAGGACGGGCTCCTCGTCCACAGAGCGAATCAGACGCTGTTTACGCCTGGAGCTGCTGGCTTGTGTCCTCGGAGCTTTGGGAGTCTCGCATTTAATCGGAACACACACCGGCTCCTGCTTGATCTCCCTCTGAAAGCCATCGCTCTTTTCAGGAAACAGAACAACAGCTGGAGCGTCGCTTTTTTCCACCTGTCAGATAAACATACCATCAGATTCACACACGTTTCAACACATAAATACGAAGTCTACCCACAATAACCACTGCCTCTCTTGAAAAGCTGATCCCATATGAGTACTATGCTGAAATATATCAGATTTAGTACTTTAAAGATTCATCCATCATTCTGTGGTGCAGGGCAGAGTTGTTACCTTGGGGGCTATCCGCACTCTCTTGGTTCCTCGTGAAATGTTCCTTTTCTGCTGCGAGGACGACAGGAGAAACGGGGCCGAGGAGGACGGCAGGTAGAAGGGGGAGGAGACGGGGAGCTGGATCGGGACCAAGTACGAGTCGGTACGAGGGAGGAGAGGTTTCATCTTTCTCTCTGAACACAGAGAAGACAGCAGTAACTCAGAGGAGGACATTTTAAAAACATGAATATTTCTGTTAATTTTCTTGCTTCAAACTGCTGTTACTGTCTCCTCAGTGAACTCTACTAAACTCATTCCTCTCTGTTAACTCACCAGAGCCAGTTTGTGTCTTTCTTGCATCAGGAAGCACTTTCTTTTGTTGCTGTGGGGGAAAAAAAAAAAAAAAAAAAATTCTATTGCTTTAGTACCATTACTGTGTCCTCAGATTGTTGACTATATACATTCGTGACAACCTGCGAAAACCACTTGTCTTATGTCTGTCCCTACTTGGATACATGTTTGTCCACTGAAAGCACACTATGAAATCTGCCTCCTGCAACAAAAATATATTTTCCCTAGACCTCACATCAGCGGCTGCAGCTGAATTCATTGGATCTCCTGATTTTACTGTCCCTTCATCTGCTGCCTGACGGAAATGCTGAAAGAAGAGTAAATCAGTCTTACTTGATGGGGAAATAAAAGCATTGGCACTTGGACAGGAGCAGTCATTGGGTCACAACCCGGCTGTGGAGAGCGATGGGAAGGGAGAAGGGGAAAATACAGAAGTTGAAATCCAAAACAAGTCAAAAGTGGCACCAAGTATAATTCTGAAAAATAATGGATCAGTTGCGCTCACCCTGTAAACCTGATCAAGAGTGAGACATCGATTCGCTTCAGGCCGGATGGTCCAGAAAGAGACTTTACCGTCCGGTGACGTGTCACGAATGAACATGTCGTGCAGGGAGAGGTTATGGCGAATGGAATTCTATAATAATGAATAAGAAAATCTTAAATGCATGTTTCTGTCTGTGATGAAAGGTCTACTTTGTCATGTATTGTGGAATACGTGACCATGAATTATACATTGTATAGTACTACTGTACCTTCCATCCTGGTTTGGCCACCTCTCTAAAGTAAGGGAAGTGCTCCTCGATCCAAGTGTAAATCTCTTTCAGTGTCATCCTTCTGTTCTTTTGACTGTTGATGGCAAACTGGATCATGGCCATGTAGGAGTATGGTGGCCTCTCTGAATTGGGTTGTTGAACAGCTACTTCCTCTGCTGGTTTATCCTGTGCCTGTAGAAAAAAGGAATTAAAACACAGGGGAGAATAGAAAATGTCAGCATTTCAGAGACAGACTGGTTAAAGTACAGTTTAAGGGACATTGTTGGGACATGACCGAGATCAGTGTTCCTCCCCCAGAAGCAGCTGTTTACACATGAACATTAACAATCCCAGTGAGAGAATGAGAAGGAGCAGCTGACCTGAGGAGCTTGTACATCTGTGTCGCGGTTCTCTTTGCCGGTCACCTGCTTGG
Source organism: Pleuronectes platessa (assembly GCF_947347685.1). Taxonomy (NCBI): domain Eukaryota; kingdom Metazoa; phylum Chordata; class Actinopteri; order Pleuronectiformes; family Pleuronectidae; genus Pleuronectes; species Pleuronectes platessa. Next base: position 16,218,882 of record NC_070647.1, on the reverse strand, counting down.
GAGGAGCTGGTTCCAGGGTAGATGGGCTCATTTTGCCCAGCCACTGAATGTTGGTGAGGCTTTCGTCTAAAGGGCGACACTCCAGCTCCTTGTTAACTGAGAATAAAAAAATATAAACCTAGATTAGAGTTTACACAAAAAAGATACTAACAAGAATGTGCAAAAATAATCTCAGGTCTTTACATGATTTAATCCCAGTGAGCGGTTTAGCGTCAGGGGGCTTGCGCATAGTTTCCACTTTCACTGGTTGACTGTCTGCTCTCATTGTAGAGACGCCATCCACTTCAGCAGCAGTCTGACAAAAGGATCCATTGTTGCAGCTGCCGCTCTCACTCAGAAGGATGAACTTGTTAGGTCCCTGGGCACCACACTCTTTGCCTTTGGCGGTGAGGGCCCCGATGATACTTTGCAGGTCAGCTGTCTTGGGAATGACGACCACCTGAGTGTCGGGCATGGAGGGGTGGTTCATGATGCGGATCCCATCGGGGAAGCACCGACTCGCGTCCGGTTTCGTGGATTCTTCTGAGCCGGACTCAGCGATCTGGCTTTGTGAACCAGCTGCTGTTGTCGCGTCATTTTGCTGGAAAGGCAGCTTCCTTCTTTTGAGGATCAGTGGTCTCCTTGGGCTCCGTCTCATGGTCAGCAGATCACTGAAAAGCCGCTTGTTCTTTACTGGAATTCTGTACAAAGCGAAAAGCACAAGCAGTCGACTCAAAAATACATAAGGTTGTCAAAGATTAACAATAACTCTCTGTAAATTAAATTTGAGTTAAAGATGACCTTTTAATACTTATAATAAACTCTATACTTGACCTAAGGTCTGCTACAACAGTGTCTGCTTTTAAAATGTGATTATAAACTGTTTATCCTCGCAAACTTTAAATTAGTGAGTGGTTATAGTTTACCCCTCCATTTAATCTGGTGCTGAATCAATATATTTATAAAAATAACATTATGTGTGTATTCTCCATTTTGCTGTAATGATTTGTTTCTCATTTGTTTTTTATAGTACGTTTTAGCTTTCTAGCATGAAGCACATGAAAATGGTGAAATCTGTGCAGAGCTACTTGCTAGCTGCCTGTTAGCCTGGTTTCAAACCTTTGCTCCTTTCCCTGATAGATTTAGAAACAAAGAAAATCATTTGGTAATAATACATATTAAAATAATAATAAAGGGTTAAAATGAATGTCTGCGTTTCAGTTTCTCATCCTTGCACTAAATAACTAACTGTCTGTTTGCATGAATCAGTTGATCCAGAACAACAGACGTTGTAATGCTGTGTTCTGTGTAACGTTTAATGCAAATTAACTCAAATTTAATTAAAACACGAGGATAACAAAGAAACCCACAAACAGCCACCGATCTGAGGACAGTCTGTGCAGCTGCTTTGTATCGGCTACAAGGGGCGGTGCAATCCTAAATAAGTACTTTTTAATCACAATAAGTGATGTGTTGTTTACTTAAACCATGCCGAATTCCACAGTTGCGTATTATTGCTGGTAAAACATCACAAAATATCTGTATTAAGATGTACACGTGAGTAGGAAGTGGTGAAACCGTTAAAATAGCATGTTGCGGGGGTTGACTTCAACAGGAGGTGAATCGGTGGAACAATGGCAAAACGTCGTGCAGCTAAATTAATCAAAGGACTTCTCGTGTCTCTATAAACTTGAATGAATCTCCGGCAACAAGCTGCTGGGACGAGTTATCCGACATTAGAGCTTTCCTCTGGGCTAAATGTGACAGGGAGGCTAAGGGCTAGCCACGTTAGCATGGAAAGCTAGTCGCCCTGTGCCATTGTGAAGAACCGGAGACGAACCTTCACATTACTGCGATGTTCCGGGCTCTTCCGCTCGACCTGCGCTGTGCTGCTGGGGATTCGAACCCGTGTCTTCATTCAGCGTGGAGTCAAATAATCCAAATATTCCATGATATCAATAAAACAAAAAAGCTCCTTCTTGTATTTACATGACGTCTTCTGCAGCCCGGAGACGTTTTTGAATTTTGGCGCTGCCCCGTCCCGCTGTGATGACGTCAATGTAAGATTCCACCAATAGCGGCTCGACGGGGGAAGGAGACTCAGCCAATCGGAGACGAGGATGGCGGAAACCGGGAAATGATTTGGAACGCGACGAAAGCAAAACAAAACGTTCAGAGTTAAACAAAAACAACAACGGAATATTTAACTTTAACATACATGTGTTTTAATAACATGTGATGACGCATGTGTCTCACGCAAGGAACCAAATAAAGGTAAGTTTAATATTTGGGCTGTAACTACGAATGGAAACGTAACAAGGTAAAACAGCTGGTTGTGGTTGTACGTTGTTGTGATGCTCTTCTAAATGTTTTAAAAGAGTTTTATTGGTGTTTTTATTTATTTAGCTGGACGGGAATGACTTCTATTGATGCCCCGTAAAGCCTCAAACACAGGGAAGCCTCCATTGCTGTTTCTGGAGCGACCACTGAACGGAGCCAGACTCCAAAATGAGCCCGATGTGCGAGCAGCTCTTCAACCCAAAGAGTTCTTCACAGAGACACAAGCCCAGAGCAGCTCCACTCTTAATTCGTGGGTAAGTTGTGCATTGGTGTGAGCTTCCTGTGCAGCTATTTCACCAGCTCAATATGAATATTATATATGACTTGTCAATCTTTCAGGTAAACCCACAATTTGACACCTCACTCGCGGCTGCACCTCCAGCAAGAAGAGGAAGGAGGAAATGTCAGTCTACCACGAGCATCCTTGACCGTTGCAGTCAGCTGTCCAGGAAAACCAGTGTGTGCAAATTCCCCTCGTTATCGTTCCAGACGAGGTCAAGAGACCAACAACCGAAGAGCACACGCGCAAAGAAAGCCACAGAGTCGGCTCCTGCGCCCGATGAGGGAAATCTACCACACAGATCATGCCGACTCAAAAAGGCGGTTTCATGTGCACAGCATGTACAGATGCCAAAGAGACAGTCGGCCTCAATTAGGAGAAAGAAAGTGGAGACATTCTCTGACGGTGCTGCATCCTCCAGTAGATGTGTTGACCAAGCTGAAGCCTCACCTATTCGAGTGGAGAAATGCACAATTCCAGCGAACGCTTTAACACCCGACTCCACTGAGTTCAGCAGTATCGGACCAGCACCTGATGTGGACACTCCGAAACTAATACAAGAAGGGAGCAGTTGTCCCTCTTCCCCCTCTGTACACAAGCTACTGGCTCAATCATGTTCACCGCCGAGTAATCAGCCACCTGACATTTTGGTGGCGGACACACCAGAGAGGGATTATGGGTTGAAGGTGACATGGAGGAAGAGGAAGGGTCTGATGTTACTTTTAAAAACACGAGGTCTTCTCTCTGATTCAGATGTGATCATTCACAGCTGATGTTCAGGTTTGGTGAGAAGAGAATCAGGCAATAATGTCAACAGGGAAGAAAAACCCCTGTTATTCACTGGACAATTTATGTGATCAGAATTCTCCATGAAGCATTTTACTAAACTGAATTGTGCTCCTGCTTCTGATTGTCATACATCAGGTTACTGACTGTTTACTGTTTATTTTTATTCAATTTTAATGACAAGACAAGGGGGTAATGATATAACTGCCTTACCCATCCTGTCTCTATAAGACTCAAATCTAATACTGAATAAATCTGATTATAGGTCTAATTACTGCAATATCCATTTCTGAGAATATATTTACACAGATTCCACTCATACCGGGCTTTTCCAGATAATGTTGCAAATCAAAGGCAAGTCTTGTTTTCATAAATTGCAACCTCTGGTAGAAAAAAACCCTATTTCTTGTTATGTGAATACTTCTGCATTGAAATAACTATTTTTGATCCGGGCTGTGCCTAAATGAACTATAAATGACATTACATCACCATATTTTTCTCAATGACACAAAATCATATGTTTCATAAAATAATTGAAAATTTGATCTATGTTTTTGATGCAATGCCATGTAACTCTACAGATGATGTATTACAACAAAAGAGATGTGTAATAATTATTATGTGTGCAAAGAAAGAGGAGCAGTGTAGTGGGGGGGGGCAGGTAGCTGTTATGCATGTCAAAATGAAATTTAAAAGCAAACACAGTTGAATAAAATACTTTAGTCATGTTTTCAGAAATCTGATATTTTTGTCGTGATGGCTTAATGGAGGTCCTATAGATATATATAAATATACATATAGAGTGGATGCATATATATATATTTAATAAGATATATTTTCTGTTACAAATGCTTTTCACTTTTCCATCCATCGTCAATTACACTCTCCTCCTCCGCTCAGACACATCCTCCAATCGGCGTCCAGCTAAGATCGCGGGCCGACCAATAGCAGCGGGGCTTCTTGGTGTGCTCGGTAACCAAGGACCGCAGTAACATCAGTCCTCCACAGACCGTGAGCCGCCGCACGAGGATCTTCCTTAGCAACCGTGGACGAACATGAGTTACTACAGCATAAGGTAAAAATAACAATATTCATAAAACACGTTACTTTCCCGTTGCGGGTGTTCAGCTCCGCAAACTGTTGCGTGAGAAGCGAACCTGCGGCTCTTCCGTCTCTTGTTTTTCCTCCCCCCGAGAAACTTCGCTCTCGCCCCGCAACTTTCTCCCCGAGCTCCGCGGCGTCCAGGCGGCTAACGCTAGCTGCTCCTAACGGTAACAAGCTAGCTCCAGCTGGCGGGGAGGAAAACAAGTGACAGCGGCCGCGTGAGGGAGCGGGTTTCTCGGGCTCGACGAGGATAGTTGGTCCCTGGACGCCGAGCTCAGCGGAGGAGTTAACGCCCGTAACATTGCAGCCATTCTCGTGGGGGGGATACTTGCACAATTTTTTTTTAGCAACACAACGGAGAAGAAACATTCAGCTGGAACCACAAAAAGCTAGCACACGTAACCAGGGCGCTAAATGTACTTGTGCTCGAACCTGTGGGAGTTTAGGAACGCACCAAACAGTGGGCAACACCGTGTTGTGCAATTCTGTACAAGACCATCCGTGTTTATTTAACATCTATAGTCTTTGTCATTACAAACAATGCATCGGCGAGCAATTTCCTTACCTATTAACTTCAATAGAATTAGTATACATGCAAATATATGACGTTGCTATTTATTTATATCTGTAGTTTTAAATTGTAAAGCTTTATTCTTGCATTGTTTTCACCTTATTTTTAAATACACTTACATCTGCTGCATCATTCATTTTACAGGCTATGTTAGTCCAATGCACAACTTTGTATAGTTTCAGGTATTAACTTATACTTAAAATATTGTATTGTCAATATCTCCACTATAATTCTTAACAGTGACAGCTTTGAGGTATCTATCTGTCTATCTATCTATCCATCTGTCCATCTATCTATCTATCTATCTATCTATCTATCTATCTATCTATCTATCTATCTATCTATCTACCTTTAAATGACTAGACAACCCCACATCCAAGTGTCATTAAACATGCTACATGATTTGCATCACCGGTTGTGTTATAGTAGCCCGTCCAGTTGCTCCCACGGTGCACCCTTGTGTTTGAATACAGTCAGTGATATGCAAAACACACAAGGCGAAACACAACAAGGTTTGCATGTCATGTTTGAGCACGTCAGTGTGTAGCTTCTCTGTGCCGCGTCAAAGCATTCCTGTATGGTTGTTCATGTCTACACCACCGGAATGAGCCATACGGCCGCAGACGTATACATTCCTGTCATGTGTGCTTTATTTAAAAGTTACACAAAATCTGGTAACGGTTTCGAAATCTTGAAGCAACACATGGCAACTTTTTTACCTTCCAGGTAGCAAAAAACGAGTTTCATGGTCCACCGACTTGGAATATGGAGAGTGTTTCCTCTTCAATTCCCACTCCTTTCCCTGAAGTCTATTCTTGCTTAATGTCACTTTGGTGAGGGGGTGTGATCTCCTGCAAGAAGAGCGTAATTCTGCAACCCCCTGGTTAAAATCTGGAGAATCTCTAAGTGAGCCCATGTGGCTGCAGCTGGATACTATCCAGACACTCACAGCGAGCGAGTGGGTGCGTTGACAGACGCAAAATTGGAAAAATGAAATGAATAAAAATATCTAAGGATGAAATATAGGTGCTATACACGTAGAAGACGCCAACAATGTCAACTTGGAAAGACAAAGAACAAGTTAAAACAAAAGAATCCTGAAGTGGATTCATGTTTGTTCGTACTCTTCTAAATAAGACAACCTCCTACTGTGTTTTGTGTGAAAGGCAAACCCTTGAAAATGTCTTGATTGTCGCAGCGCATCTTTAATTCCACACCACAGTCCCTTCATTTAAAAAAAATCTATAACTCACCACATGCTATTTAAAGATAGTGGTACGACTAAAGCCAGAACTAAATGGGAGCAGGAGCTGGGGATGGAGCTTTGCCCAGAGCTTCATACTTACGGGAATTTAAAGTATGTCCCTTTTACTTAACTTCAATAGCTGCAGTCATATCTGTCAGAGCCAGTGGTATGAAGCTCTTACTGCCAAGACTTCTGTTATATCCCAATGCCTCAAAGATATCCTCAAAATTGAAATAATAAAATATTCACTGAGCAGCTCAAGGACGAATCTTGTTTGCTTCACGGTTTGGAGCACTTGCCTTCCGATTCACCCCAGTGTGTATTTGCGTACTTTTGTATATTTGTGTTTGGTTTTCCCCTCTCTCCTCCTCTTGAGTTTGTATGTAAGGTGCGTGATCACTCCCAGATACAGTCAGCTGTGATAGGGAGTTAGGTGAGGTTGTGCGTGCGTTGTCTGTCTTGTAATTTTTGGGTCTTGGTGATCTTATTGGGTTGTTATTCTTGTTATATTCATATATTTAGTTGCTTTATTTATCATCTTTTTGCATCTCATTTTGGGAAAGTATACGGTCACGTTGTCAGGTACAATGTAGAGTGCGTCAGAGTGCTTCCTGCAGCTTCCCTCTGACATGTACTCGACAGGTCACACAAACAGGTGTTGGACAGAAAGGGTGTTATGTGCTTCTGTGGGTGCACGATGGAAGCTGCGCAATTTCAAACACTGGAGCACAGGTCTGCTTTCATCTGGCAGGGAGATAGAAATCAGAGTAGCTCCCTCCTTTTTCCTCTTACAGTTGCTGTCTGATTATTATTATTTTATAACATCATAGTGGTGATGAAAAGCTATTTTCTTTAGAAGTAACCTCACAAATCAGTAAGTTTGTTGCTTTATCCAGGATTATAAGATAAAAAAACAACTTTTCAGAGCTACCACCATATTTATGTTTCCTCCAGGTTTCTCACTAGCTTTGCGATCTTACCCAAGGAAAAGTCTTGGCCTTGTTACTGTGTCGGTTTGGTAATGTGAGACACAGCCGTGGTCTCATTCCTGATCAGCACACCAGCTGTGATGTACACAGTTTGTGTTGGTTCACAGATGTCTGTCGCAGCGTTTTGTAATGATCAGTCTTGAAAGGCGGTTGAATGAGGTACTCTTCTCTACTCCCTTTAATTCATCTCCCAGCTTTGCATTAATCTCATTCTCTGTTTCTTACAATTTCTCGTTGTAAGAGTGAGAATCTGGAATCTGAATCACTGGAGAATTTTCCAAAGAACGAGAACTTGCGTAACATTTCCTCCCCTTCAATTGAACTGGTGACTGGTGGTCTCTGGCTGACACATCTGAGGAGAGACGGTTTTCACAACAGCATCACAAGTGTAAAGTTGCAAAGACTCCAAACATGAGTGTAGTGTTGAAAGTGGGAGGCTGATATATGTGTCTCCTCCTTTGTGTTGCACTGTTCTAACACATGATGATAACTAACAGTTAACAGCTCCATTACTGTCTGTTACTCACCATAGTGAACACGATTGCGTAAGATTACAACTATAATTTTAGAAAGTTAAAACCATAGACTTTATAAAGAAGGATGATGCGCCTCCACTTCCTCCCACTATGCAGAAATGATGTACAATTATATAGTATATGTACAATCTATGCAGAGTATATTGTTGAACAAGCAAAGAAATGCTACGAATAAGCTTCCCCAACACATATATATATATATATTTATATCAGGGGTTTTGCAGAAATTGTGAGCACAGTTGAAACATGGAGTTGACCAACCAGGGTTTGGCCAAGCTGCATGTGGTGTAGGCCTCCTAAAAAGGAATTGGTATGACATTTAAAATCAGCGAGTCATCTTGTATGAACAGAGTTTCACCATCCTTATAAATCAAGTCAATTAAAACAAATGCTCCTCAAGGTTAGCGCTGGACCTCTGCAGCCTCAAACATTTAGGTTTGTGGTTGAGTTGTGATTTACTGTGGTTGTCCCCTGGATTCCAAACACACAAGGCCCAGCTGGCCCGAGTAACACACTCAGTTTCTCATGTGCTGAGGGACTGGAAGATGAAACATTTATGGTATTTGTAATAAAACTACCACTTGAATAATTCAGCCGTACACACATTTTGTACAGTTTTTGCTGTATGTCCAGGATGAGGTAGAGTTTCTAGCATCATGTCAAGTAGCTGCTTTCACCCGAAGAAGAATCCGTCTGCAAAACAGTTAACGAGCAGCAGCTCTCATTTCTTATCCACCTTAACAAGATGGAGCATCACTGTAGGAAGCGTCATGTGTCTCCCTTGTGCTCCCCAAGAGAAATGGTATTATTACCAGCTCTTGTAGCACATTTCCATCATTTGTTTTGAGCTCAGTAATTACTCCCTCTGGTGAACGACTCCCCTGCTTATCATCCATTGACATATTTGTCATTATCCCTCCGTCTCTCAGGACAAACAAACACAAACACGCTCATCATTTTCCTCAGTGCTCCTCCCCCCCCCCCGCTCTTGCAAATAAGCATAGAAATAAAAACACACGATTGGGAGGCTGTGGTCTCCTAGCAACTAGATGAAGTCCCCCACACTGTCTGTTTTTATACAGGATGATGATCTATAGGCTTATTGTGGGGAATGAAGACTGGAATATTTTTTCTCAAGTGCTGACAGACAATACCGAGCGACGTAGTGATGTTAAGGGGACATTTGGGTTATTTAAAGATCTATAAATTCCCACTATTGCATGTGTCACCGAGATGCCAGACAGGGCAACAGGCAGTGTCTTCCTTTATGAGTCAGAGGAAATGACGGATTGCTGAGTGATTTGGAAAGTTGTCGAAAGTAGTGAAATACAGGAACTTTGATGTAGAAATACTTCCAGCTTTCTGTCAAACAGTTACACATTTTCCAGAGATGTTCCCGCCTGCCCCCTGCTGCCACCTGTCCTGTCGGTTCATATAACTTTGGGGAAGTTCGTCGAACATTCCCACTTTGCTCTGTTAATGTTGATGAGGTGATATGTCATGATTTAAGCCCGTCACTGTCATACCTATCCCCAGCTGAATCCCTGTGCCTGGCCTGAAGTGTGAAGTCATGGTAACAACAGCTCCAACCCTCCCAGCCTCAGTCTGCCTCCACACTGGGAGATGTTACTCCCCTCGGTGGGACACAGCTACTCTATCGCGGTGACATAACAGCAGAGCTCTTGGTGCCTGCAGGGCTTACCGCTGGGCACGATTGCACAGTAGCTCTTGTGTAACTCCAAATTAATATTTTTACAACAGTTGAGATAGGACAGCCCCAGGACTTTAAACTCCTGCACCCGCATCCATGGACATCTTAAAGAATGAGGGATCTCAGCCTGTCTACAGTCGCTGGTCATACAGGTAGCTGCACACATCCCACTCTGCTGCTGCCCTCGGAAGACTCACAGTTTGTTTGTTCGAGCTGGACTCGTACATCAACACAGACACAGATTTTGGCGTCAGTCGTCCAAGCTGTATTTCAGGGTTTAGAATTGCAGAGCAGCCTCTGCCAGGACGGAGGTTAGAGCCGTTGTAATGTTTCCTCCAGTCACGCTGGAGCTAGGATTCCCAGCTGGATGGTCGACCTGCAGTCAAAGATCTGCCTCTTGCTCATGTTTCCGCCACCACGTCTTTACTTATTCAGAGTATCAGGCTGTGACTGTGTGTGCTGTAACCAGAGTCCAGACCATTTGTGCGTGTGTCTACTCCAACTTGTTTCTTATATGGCGTTTTAAGTGCCACACTCACAACACTTAAAACAAGCGTAACTAGATGCCACTGATTTCTAAAACAGCTGAATTTGTTTCTGACTATTAAATGCGTCTCTTTGTCGAGGCTCCGTGATGTCTAGATGCTTTCGTAATCACAGTATCGATACTACTCTTGTACTGTTTTTGGACAAGAACTCAAGAAAATATCCGGAAGATTGGTTCACATATGACAAGTTCACAGGAAAGTGGAGTGGCGCCTGGGTAGAGCACACAGGAGGCAGGACATGAATTATAATTTCTGTCCCGGAAGCTTGAATCTTCACGTCTTTCCAACTTGATGTCTTTGTCTGAAATCATTGCATTTGTAAATCAACCACTTCATGTCTTCCTCAAGCATCTACTGGTCTTTAACTATTATGTGGGAGGACACAGTGATGCTGAGGAAAGGGATTAAGACACACCATCATCAGATCCTTGCTCCACACCTCTAGAAGCTGCTCCACAGCTAAATCCAGAAGTTTTGAAGGAGCAGCGGCATAATTATTTATGATTCAGCTTCACAGTGACCTTGTTGTGATGGTGAAGTTATGTGTTATGTATTATGCGTGTCTGAACAGAGACATAGAGCAAAACCTGCGCTCCCTGACCATAAACTATCATTATAGCTGCAGATGCTGCTCAGTGGTAAACCCACTTATATGCTCACTCAATTTCACACAAGCAATTTATTGCCCTATGTGAGCTCTAACCAGCACGAGCCACCAGAGACTGCCTGTCCACAGACCTACTCTGTGCCCGTCCTCCTTTCATGCATGTCATTCTGGTATAATTTGGTATAATTTCTCTTTGTGCTCACTGTGCTCTCAGCCACAGGCAATGAAGCACTTCATCTTATCAGCTCTCATCTAATCCTGCACGCTCTCCAAGTTGGAATAGCCTGTGGCAGAAATTAATTCAACTTTCATTCAACTTTCACATTTTCTTTTTGAAGTAGGCAAAGTGGAAGGCTTTTAATTAAAATTGACAACAGACAAATTGGACCTTACTCCAATTATAAGATCCCCCTGGTTAATGCCAAGCACATTTTCATTTAAATAGCTTTGATATTGTCTTCTGGAAATAAGTCAGTGATCAACTTGTCCCCTCTGAACCAATGGTGCATCAAAATCACATAAGTCCCGAGTATTAGTATTTAGGTGTGCAGCAGAAAAACGATTACACGCCTTGGTACAGCCGCTGCCTCCTCCTCTGTCACTCAGTGAATCCTTACAGCACAGTGCTAAGGCGTCCAGTTACGATGGAGCTGCACTGAACTGGCTGCAGGTTTTTTAATCAATGCTGGTGGAGGCGAGCTGTGGACGGAGCCGGAATCCCCATGGTTACCTTGGTCTGACACACAAGGAAGGGACAACAGCGGCGTGTCCCTCTCTTGTCACCAAAGCTGTGACGAACTGATGAAACATTGATCACTCACAGCTGTGATGAGGCACCAAGTGTGTCTGTGTGTGTGTGTGTGTCCGAGGGGGGGGGGGGGGTTGTCTTGTCACCCAGCAGATTAACGTCTTAATGATAAACCCTGAGGGATCATGTCTTTTTATTTTACCCGACACCTGCTCAACAATTATCCTCTGAATTCATTATCAATATCTGTCCACTTAATTAAAGCCTCTGCTTGTAGTCAATTAACAAATTAATAATCCCATACAGGATGATTGGATTAGTCGATTTTATTTAATTTGTGTCACTCTCTTATTTCCGACATGTCCGGTGCTTGGTGCCAAATTGCCAAATGTTCCAGACCCTCCAGCTCTGCCAGCTTCTCCTCAAACGCAACAACAAGGTAAACAGCAACACACACACACACACACACCCCACAACACACACACACCCTGCAACACACACTCACACAACAAGCATCTCTTGTTACACCTGTGAGTTGAATTACTCGAAGATTACCGACAGACCTATGAATGGATTTCCAATTACAGATCATCATTAAATGACCATCAACTTTGGTGCATGGTCGATTAGAGTACGAGGGAAGATCTGCGAAAAGCATCCATGACGCAGATACCAAATTAATCTTTTCATAGTTTCTATTTCCTTTTCCTTGATAAGATGAGTCACTAGTTTTGATTCCTCTTTTGCCTGGAAACAAACTAAGTGGCAGGTTCTTTATCTGGTTAGACATCCCTGAATCACACTGTTCAGACAAAGAGAGAACATTATCATTACAACAGAGAGATCGTGTTTGAGGTAGAAAACATCGGGTCGGATACGCAGTTGAAAAGACGTCACTAATATGTGTTCGTAATAATGAAGAAAATATGAGAGCAGATATTTTTAGCTGACTGATAAATGACATTGAATAACTAATAATTATAGCTCACTAACTATTTAATAACTTTAAACCGTATTACCAGCCGACAGCAGGATGTGAGAGGGTGCAGATATTCTGATAAGTCCTTCCCTCTGATGCCACATTTGCATCTTTGCCACCATGAACTTGTAGAACTCCTGTTACACACAATCTTGTGCTGTGTGTTGACACAATGCTAATGACTTCACACGATGCTCATCAAGCCTGGCAGCACCAGGTAAATCTCTTTGTTTACCAGAGTGCAAACATGGATTACTATTGTCGAGGTTTAGTTGTTGTGAACTTTTTATTAGCTGACTTATCTGGCTGTCATGTGTTGTCACCCACTGTGAATCACGAGCTATCCACAGGTTTTACCCACTGTTCACTTCTCATACACACTCACTGGCTCAGTGTTAATACCGAATTGATTCATAAATGATTGTGTGACAGTAGGAAGAGCTCATCAACAGCTTCCTCTGTGTCCACGTGTGTTTGTCACCCAAATGTCCTACTTCCTCTGGTCCTCAGCCCTTGATTGTGTTCAGTGTTCTCAATTAGAGTGGAACAGGATTATTAAGGCACAAATGAGTTTCCGGCACTCGAACACCTTTTGTCATTCACCTACTGTCCTCCGGAGATGAGCTGTGGTGTGACACGTCAGCGAGCATCGGGCTTGAGATCCTTAAGTAGCTTGTGTGTCATCACGTATACACACTAGACCTTCAGAGAGGATGCGAGAGCGACTGAGAGACACGGAGGAATGAGTCAAACATTTGATGAGCTTATGGGGGAGATAACGCTTCTCTTCTTCCCCTTAATCCCCTTCTATCAAAAAACCTTTCGTGGCAAGCAGAACATGTAATACCTAGAGATTCACTCGACTGGGTAAGATGAGAGATATGAGAAATGGAGTTGGTGACCTTGCCCACAGAGGAAGACAGCAGAGAGATGGTGTATGTCTCTGACTCAGACGCTGACAGTACAGACTCCTGCTGTTGCCCTTTTCTCTCCTCCATGTAGCTAAGCAACATGGACCCAGTCCCTTCAGATAGGTGTCCAGGGTAAACGCCCAGAGGACCCGGAGTGCGAGGCATTCTCTCAGCTGGAGATTTGTCCTTCTCTTTCTTCCTTGTACAAACTCGCTTTCTTCCGTTTTTTTTCCTCTATGAGCGAGCGGTGCCTCGTTACAGCTACAGTCTCAGAAGGTCAAAGATTTCCCTGTCATATTATTTTAAGTTTAAGTCCATATAGGGTCAACATTTTGTGGTTCTGACCAAACTGTAAGCTACAAGTCTTTAATTCTCTTTCCATTACTGCATTTTCCTTTTAAAACTGCTGCTACTGTGATGAAAAGAAACGCCTTGAACAGTTTGTTTGATTAGATATCAGGTCTTTATTGCTTTATATTAATGAAGCAGCAGTGATGCCCTCTACTGGTCAGAGCAGGGAACATCTAAATCCAATGTAAATGCCTTGTGAAATGTGAAATCTCTGATTCCTTACGATGTTTCTCCTTCTCTCTGCAGCGGCATCGAAGATGACAGCGCCAGTCTTATGCAGCAGAAGCTTGAAAAACAGGTAGGAAGCTTCTGTTGTTTGCTTCTTTTCATTTATCTAAAAAGGAAGTGGTGTCTCCAATGTCGTGCAGATCCCTGCTGTTATCACTACTCACGCTAAGATGACTGTTTTAGGCTGAGGGCAAACATCGACCTTATGAGCTCCAGCTAAGATTTTGTGTAATACTGGTAAATGAAAGGGCGGAGGAGGCCTTGTGTTCTGCTCCTTTTGTCACCGAGGGGTGCCAGCTGTTGGCAGGAGCAGCTTCAACATCATGCAGTGGCGTGCAGTTTGCTGATTAGTGTTTTTCACCTGCACAGTCACTTGGAATTTTAATGCTCATACTGACTCCTCAACCCTGAACCGCTCCCTGTTGTCGCTCGTTACAAAAATACAAAGTGCCTCACGAAATGCAAGGGAAGGAAAACAAGAGAAAACACAGATAAGGAAGATTGAATGAAAGAAAAACAAACTTCCATTATAACCAGTTATAAATCAGTTTTGAAGCAAAGATTTTAACCAGTCACCTCCCAGTTACAGGCCTTGATTTAGGCACTGCTAGCAAGTGTTGGTAGGAAGATCTTATATTATGGCCTATGGTGCATATGAGGCAGCAGCTCTCTAATATAACTGGTCCTTAGACCGTGCTGAGCAGTAAAAGTTATCAAATGGATTTTAAACGGAACGGAAATGAGCATCGGAGAGAAATGTGCCCTCTGTTCTTGTTGTTGGTTAAAACGCGAGCGGCAGCTGAAGCAGAGACACTGAAGATTGTCTGGTTCATGACGAGACGTAGCACATTTGTTCCCCTTTCATCCTTTCTCTCCTCTCGAACGCTCTGCGAGACGCTTTATCCCCGAACGTCGCTGCAGAGCGGCGGCGTTGCACTTTGATTTGAGCTTGAAGCCGCTCGGCGCTATCTCTAACGTCAGGCGGAGAGAAACAGGAGAGCCAGACTGGTGAGTTCAAAGTGAGGAGGATTTACTGCGGGGCGCCTGTTTGTGCGTGCTGCAGCCCCAACAGCCTCACTTGAGTCTTTTGTCCTTACATAACTCACGAGGACAAACACACATGCAATCGTGTCCAGAGGGGAGATCATAGAAACATTTCCCCTATGTTTGCACTCACTTTAGCATTTTCCCCACCTTGATTCAAAGAGCCAAATGAAAATCATTCAGATATTAAATCCAGGATGATTGTGACTGAGCGTATATCTCACTCCGAGCGCGCTTCACAGCCTCCCTCTCTCCCTCTCTCTTTCTCTGTCTCTCTCTCTCCTTTTGGAGTGCTAATGACCACTGATTCAGTCAGCAACAAACACACACACACAGCCACACACACACACAGACACACACACTCCAGCGCTCAGTATTTGGATGAGAGACAGAGCAGTTTTCCTTCCAGAGGAGCCTGTTGGTTTATTGATCCTCCAGCTCAGCCCCAGAGAAGGAATGAGCGACAGGAAGAGAAAGTCCTGCTCAGGAGAAACGCTGCTGTTGGGACTAAGCTGTATCTGAGCTCCAGACCAACAGGACCTGTGATGTTATTTCTGTAGAGAAACTTTTGCCCCACGCTTGTTACAGGATGTCAATGGAACGGGTTTGTAACTTTTTCATCTGTCTCCAGATAAGATTGTTCCAGTTATATCCAGCAAAGCAACTTTAACTTTCAACTTTTCTGTGTATGATGTGCGTGCCCTCATTGTTTTTTCTTCTCCTCCCTATGTAATTGTTATCAGATTGTTTGAAAGGGCACACATGATTATACAGTATGTTTCAAGTCGCCATCTCTGTTCCCATGTTTTGCCAGACAAAGGAAAGACTGTAAAAGCCTGAGTGAAGTCACATCCTGGGCTGAGTCTTTACACAAGAAGGAATAATTACAATAGATTGGCTCAAAATAGTTCACTGTGAAGGAAGAGAGAACAAACTGGTCAAACTTTGATTGTGGGTAGAATAAGTTCAGGGTAGGGCTTGGTGATATGGTCAAACATGAGAAGTATATAATACAAATGTCTTTATCAGTCAATATCGCTTTTTTAACTTTTAGGAAAGATTTTTGCTCCTGAGTGAAGGTTATGGTTTTAAGTTCTTGACAATACTTGATTAACAGAGCACTATACATAAGCATTGTATCAGCTATATTGGACTTTTGTTATATTGCCACTGATGACAATTATATTGCGATAATTATTGATATTGTTTTATTACTCAGTGTGCAGCTAATCTCAGTTTTTATATAAATAAACTTGTTGTGATTTCAGTTAGCTGAATCTATAATGATTATAAAACTGTAAATGTTTAAATACTCAATGTGCATCAAAACATTTGCAGGGAGATGTGGAACTCATGAGGTTCACCCCTAGCCTTTCTTTTTCCCCCAGATCACCATTTAATAATTATAAAAATCCCGCTTCATGTTTTATTCATTTGCTGAAAGCGAGTTTGCAAATCCTGTGTCTTTTGAAGTGAAAGATGAAGGTCTGGATTGTACCGCTCCGACACAGCTCGCCCATTAAATGACTATTTTCCACATTTGCAACACTTCCCCACACGTGTAATCATATTAAATAAGGTTTTTCACAGATGAGTGGTAACTGTGTGGTTGTAAAGTGTGGGGGGGGGGGGGGGGGGGGGGGAGAAACAGCGAGACCGACCCTGAGCTCTGGCACAATGACCGCTGAGTTATGAAAGATTTTTAGTCCCGACAAATATGAGACAAGGCCTCCCGGTGTCTTCCAGCTCACTGAACAGCATCACCAAACAGGACTCATCGTTGTGCCTTTGACTCGCCAATTAACGCGCTTGCGTAATCCATCGGCTGCTCTGACCGCAGAGGCCGGGGCGCAGGGTTGAGCGGATACAACATGAAGTCATTATACGTTTATATCACAGGAGCCAAAGGAGCATGTCAATTCGGTTTAGTCACTAAGCTGAGAAGGAAGAGGGAGATGTCACAGTTTGAAGATCCTGAGACTATATCTTCATGTGATGGACGAGCAAACAACACCGATGAGACTCTGCATCCATTACTTTGGCCTTTGTTTGATGGCTTCATTTCCATATCAAATGATTTAACAGCTAAAGAAGCTTTTTGTTACTTTACATTAAAACCTCCCTTGGTTTAAATTAACTTTTAAATGACATAAACAAGTGGAGCGAAGCCGGAACGGAGGAGAGAAGGTTGTGGAGTGGAGACGTCAGCCTCCTGTAATGTTAACTAGAGGACTGTATAACATTTTCTGAAGTTTCACGCACCTTTGCCCCCCCCCCCCCCCCCCCCCCCCCCCCCCCCCTGTTTGGTCAACAGAGGGCACTGTTGGAACAGAAGCAGCGGAGGAAGCGTCAGGAGCCGCTCATGGTCCAGCCCAACACGGAGGCCTGGCCCCGGCGCTCCAGGACGCGGCGCGGGGAGGAGCAGGCGCCACTGGTGGAGTTCCAACCCAGTATCGTAAACAACGTCAACATGGATGGTGAGGGGGAAACAACTCATCATCAAACCCCCCCCACCCCCCTTGCTGTTACTTTAATGTTGCATTAAAAACTTTGATGAAGGATATTTCTTCATTATTTTGTGTAAAAAATGTTTTGTGTTTGTGGTCAACATCCAATTTCTACGCTACATTACATGAACTCTTCCACTGTGTCCTGTTCACTGATCTCCGTGTGGAGCGCTCTGCTTGAGGAGTAAAACACTCCATCCTTTATTTTCCCCCAAGCTGGAAGTCTTTGCCCGCTGCCAGACTACCAGATTACTTAGAAGGGTTAGTTTGTGTGATCAAGCAGCGACAATATTGTGTTGACTGCCGCTCCGCCTCACAGCGTGATGCAGAAAATACATGAAGGTCAGTGCTGTGCTTCACAACATGAGGAAAACAATTTTTTTTTAATCTTGGCTGAGATTACTGCGTTCACTGCAGTGTAGTTTGGCAGATTTGATAAATCGATTAATTTATATCTATCTTAAATGTTATTTGATGGTCGGTCTAGTCGTCCATGTTTATTTACAGTCTATGGTTCTTTGTTATTACCAGAACAACTTATGTTAAATCCACCTGACTTTCAGCTGGTTTCTCTCACTAGGTATTGATGGCCCAGCTGCCTTCATGAGCTCAGAACTCCCTGATCTCGGAACCAGAATCCAGATCCTCTCGCCGAGCCAAACCCAGAACAAGTCCCAGTCCCAGCCTCAGTCCCAGTCTGAGTCTCCGTTCCAGCTTCAATCCCAGCCTCAGTCTCCTGCTTGTGAGGAGCCCGAGAGCGACAGAGACACTGAGACGCTGCTCGAGCCCAAGACGGACATCCACGAGTTACTGCAGAAACAAGGTGAGTCCCGACAGACACGTTTGACAAGAGAGATATCACCCATATTAGAAAAACAGCTGTCTAGTTGTTGTTTTTGGAACAAAGAACCAAAATGTTTGAATTAATAAATAACTTCCTAAACCTAGATAATCTGTCAAAAAAAGTTATGTACCGGAGAGCAGAGACTCAAAATCCACAACACATGATCTTTTCTTGTAGAATGAAGTTGTGGACTGACTCCAAAAACAGCACAACAGTCAAAAAGAGTTATAAACATCCTGGTTGGTTTTGGTTCGAGTCCCTGTTGGTGATTGGCCGATCCTGCGTCTTGTCGGATGACGCCGTGATGTGTCGCTGCAAAAGTTGAATTGGATTCAAGTTGTTGGCAGCATGGTGCAGAGCTGCTTTGTTGCTGCTCTACTTCCTGGTCTCATTCCCAGTTTGAGTAAACAATGTTAGACAGATCAACACAAGCTCAGTGTGACATGAGGTGGAAGAAGTGAAGCTCAAATGTAAACAACACTGAAGAGAGGAGAGAGGATGTTCCTCAGATCAGGATGAGCTGTCGTCTTAATGAGTGTGTGAATCCACTCTTAGTTAAAGTGATCACAGTCACGGATCAGGAGCTCAGACTCTGAAGCTTCTCCTGCTGCTGTGAAGAGCAGAGATACAGACGCTGGTGGGACTGACAGTGACGCAGTGAGAAATGGGTCATTTAATAATAGGGCAGAGCATTGTTCCCACTGCCGTCTATCTATGGAACCAGTGCAGCTTCTGCCAGCCACACTCACGCCACCAGCTGCCAGGGCTGCATTTATACTTTTATTTTGTATCCACTTTCCCCTGTAGACAAAATAAAGTTAGTCTTTTTGACATCTCGACTTTCATTACACAAGAATCTGGCTGCCTCAGTCTGAGCTCCAGTAGAAGATGTGATTGTCCGTCTCATTGATGGAAGGGCTCATTGTTAGTGTCCTGTTAAAGACAGGAAGACGTCCTCTATCTTTAGCTTCCAGTCTTTGCTTATTATCCACCGCCTGAGGACAAGGAGGAAATAGGTGATAGCTCATTCAGTCAAAGTCTCTATTTTTGTCCATGATGTATGAATTTTAATTTTCTGCCCTGTGCAAACTTTTCTCTAGACGATTTTGTTCAGCAGGATGTTGGTTGAAGGTTGTGAGTCCGCTCTGACGTTTCCAGATGGTTGATTTCATGAGCCACCGACTCACACAACTTTGTTTGGTATTTTAATTGGAGCCCTGTTGTCACCGTGGGTCTCAATCTGTGTTTGTAATGACTCGCTCTGTGTCTCAGGGAAAGTTGCACATCCACGGTTCAGCTACTGTAAAAACACCAGAAACGAACCTGCCATCGTGTTATTAAACAGAGATAAATAACACTTTTAACACTCGCCTTCTACAAAACAGCATCAGCCAATTCAAAGCCGGACCTCATTAGAATCTGCTGAAGACCCAGGAGGAGATGGTCAGAAGTGTCTGAGGTCTGAGAGCAAGTAGAAAGTGTCCAGTGTGTGTGAAGATGGCTCCATGTAATTAGTCCAACTCTAACATACTCTATAGATGTGTCATCATTTCTGGTCGAGCTTTTGATTCACACGTTACATTTAATCACAAACGTCAACACATCAGAAACAGTTTCCTCTGCTCACCGAGATGTTTCAGACGGAACCGCAGCTGCAGCCAGGAGCCGCGACCCGGCGGATAAATCCAATTATCAGAGCAGAGACAGATGTCTCAAGAAGTCTAGATCGGCTGCAGTCATCAGGCCCATTCTCACATCTTCACGACCGTGTGGCCGCACCGAGCCGTCTCTGTGGAGAACACGCAGCCCCACGGAGGAACGTGGGCCTTCATCCTCCAACATGAAACCCAGAAACTGACTAATAGAAAGATTCATCCACTGTGACAGGTGCAGCTTCAGTAGAGACTTGATAACTGTTGGTTGGATGAGCAAACTGAATTATCGTGTTGTTCTGTCTGATAATAAGATATTTGGAGATGACTCGGTTGGATTCACTTATTTCTTCCATTTTCTTCCTTTGCTGCATCAGATTTGAAGTCAGTCTCCTCCATGTGGAAGAAAAACCCTCAGAGAAATGCAAAGTCTTCATTTCCAAAAATATATAACTTACGTCAAGAAAATATAGAAACATTTAACGTGAAATATGAATATAAACAAATAGTTTTTAACCCTAACCCCGTATTTTTTATTCTGTAAAGCTCACTTTGTCCAATTCCAGCCGATATATATAACTATTCAAAGGTGAGTGAGTGTAACTGTGTAATCCATTAGTCCCTGCCTCAACTGTTGCTCAGTTCTTGAGAAATGTACAAACCAAAACATTTAAAAATACACCTGAGGGATAATTTTGTACCAAAAGTAAAGAAACCCTCTTTCACTCTTCTGTAGTTCAGGATTTGAACCTCTGGGACTTATCTTCTTTCTTCTGTCTTGTTTGAATAAACATCCAAAGCAGGAAAACGATGAACAATTTCATTTTGCCTCCTCTTCCTCACCAGGCCTCTGTGGCAGCATGAACTTCGATGAATCCAGTGAAAACGAGGAGGACACGGAGGAAGAGCGGACTCGTTCCCTGTCGCCTCACGCAGACTCCACCAGGCCTGAGTCTGCTGCCAGCGGCAAAGACGTGTCAGTGAGTCACCGACCAGCCTCAGGACATAGACCACATAATCCCAATCCCAGCCGAGTGACTCAAATGTCCGTGTGTCCCTCTCCCCAGGAGGTCGTGACCCCAGGATCCCCCACACCGGACAGCTCTCTGATCGACGTGGCGAATCTGGAGGAGTTCGTCGTCCGTCCGGCTCCACGCGGCATCACGGTGAAGTGTCGAATCTCCCGGGACAAGAAGGGCATGGACCGCGGCCTGTACCCCACCTACTTCATGCACATGGAGCGAGAGGACGGCAAGAAGGTGAGAGAGGGCCGTGCTATTCTGAGAATTCATTAAAGCCCTGTTGGACTTTTCAGAGACATGTGGAGACATTTATCGTCTTTTTCCAGGTGTTCCTGTTGGCAGGCAGGAAGAGGAAGAAGAGCAAGACGTCCAACTACCTTATTTCAGTGGACGCCACCGACCTGTCACGTGAGGGAGAGAGCTTCATCGGTAAACTGAGGTAAAACCACAATCTCCTCTCGGATCCGCCTGCTTCTCAATAGCATTCCTGAATTTAAATGTGAAAGGTCAAGGTCAAATCCTCCTAATCCTCCTGAAAAGCTTTTTGGGGACGTGCTTGGCAATGGAATTTTGTGCTTATGGTATAAAATCAACTTTAACAAGTGTGTGACAAATAGCTGAGCTCACCAGGACCATGACCAAAGGTTCTATCCATGCAAACCACTACAGGTCCAACCTCATGGGAACCAAATTCACCGTGTACGACAACGGCACCAACCCCTGCAAGAACCCCGGGGCTCTGCTGGAGGAGAGCAACACAAGACAGGAACTGGCCGCCATCTGCTACGTGAGTGACAGACCAGTAACAACCAGTGTGTCTCCTGTTCATTCCTTATATGAACCGGAACTCTCTGTGCCGTTTGGCAGGAAACCAACGTACTGGGATTCAAAGGACCACGGAAAATGACCGTGGTCATCCCGGGCATGAACATGAACTTCGAGCGAGTCCCCGTGAGACCTCAGAGTGTAAGTGTGACGGCTCCTTTCATTTCAAACTTGTGTTATTTAGCACAAACCTGTTGTGTAGCTTGTGAGAGCGGATGTGTTTGTGTGACAGGAGCAGGAGAGCCTCCTCAGCAGGTGGAACAGCCACTCACTGGACAACCTGATCGAGCTGCACAACAAGGCCCCGGTGTGGAACGACGACACCCAGTCCTACGTGCTCAACTTCCACGGCCGCGTCACTCAAGCCTCCGTCAAGAACTTTCAGATAGTTCACGACAACGACCGTGAGTACACATCCGTCCTGATCATCTTGATTTCCCCTCTGTCTTTTATTGTTTCGTTTTTTTGTTGATTAAATAAATCAGACGTATTTAGGGAACTAATATCTACGAGTGAGTTCAAACTCTTGGACATTTCATATCATATATTCTCTGTATACTTTCACATATTTCCATCAGTACTCAGTGTATGATCGAGTCTGTTTCCCCCCCCCCCCCCCAAACAGCCGACTACATCGTGATGCAGTTTGGCCGAGTGGCCGAGGACATCTTCACTCTGGACTACAACTATCCCATGTGCGCCCTCCAAGCCTTCGCCATCGGCCTGTCGAGCTTTGACAGCAAGTTGGCCTGCGAATGAGCCGCCGGCTTTTTACTTGCACGCACACGCCCCCCCTCTGCCGCCTGTGTCCTCAGATCTCCTCTCAGGAGGCCCCCCCCCGGCAGCACCACTGTCACATGGGTGTCACCGGGAGTCGCACGGATGAAAAGAGAAAAACAGTGATGAGAGTGAAAAGACGACGTTGGTCACGTGTCGGTGAATCCGACGACTCTCCTGGTTCCTGTTTTTACAGTTTGTTCCATGATCAGTTTTTACCCGTTGTGTACTGTAAGTGTGTACAAATACACGTGTGTACAAAGTGAAAGGGAAACACACTCACACGGCTCTTATCTGTGCTGGAGACAGGAGCTCTTGTTAGACACTCAAACATCCGACCCTGTGTGAGGACGTGTGTATTAATCCTGTCTTTTCTGTCGTGTCCACTCGTCTGGCACCACCTGCTGGCCAAACCTTATATCTGTCAGTAACAAGTTGTTTTTCATCCATCCTTCTTTTTCCTCTGTTTCGACTCTAGTTTGGTTTTTAACCTCGTTCCCTCGTGTCTGTGTGATTTCTCCCTCCTTCCCTTAGAGCTCAGTCTAACCTCCTTCCTTTGTTCTGGTGTCGTCCTCCCTCTGATTGGTTCCCGTGTGGAAAGTGCATTATTCAGGACAGACCTGTTCTTTTTGAAAGTGTAATTTTTTTAATCATGTGACTGTGTTACTTTTTTTCCTTTTTGTCTTAAAGATGATTTGTATCATGGTAAAAAAAAACTAACTAAAACAAACGCAGCATTGCACATTGAGAGAGAATCTGTAAATACAAGACAATGTAATATCTTCTTTTTTGATTTCTTCTTTCACGTCTTAAAATGGTTAAGGCCATTTCAATGGAATTTTGAAATTACAGATTTAAGTTAATCGCTGATAGATCATATATTCATGGTTACACACAAATTATTTAACCAAGATTTCACTTTAAAACGACATCGACAGTCGACTGAAGATTAAAGTGACGTTTTGTTGAGTTGAAGTCGTAGAACGTTTGTTTAAAGTCTAAATCTCGTCTGTTTCAACCTCTTTTTTGAATTAAGAGTCGGGAATTAAAGGGACAGTTTAGTTTATGAGGCTTTACATCATCATCGAACGTCACCAGTACTTTGATTTAAAGTACTGTACGTCTGTGAAGGACCCGTGGAAACAGAACTGTGTATAACGCAGTTACTTTTAATTCAGTTTTCATCTGGATCCTTAATTGATGGTTTTAAAGGAATTAAAGATATTTAAAAAAATAACTCTGCCAGCAGTTTATAGAAAATCGTGTTTTGTATCTAAAAATGTTGGTTTGAAGACAGAATCAAGATTTATAGAAGATATTTTGAAATACTTTTAAAAGAAGAGACTCTATTTGAAACTAACACACTATCAGGTATGTTTGTATTTTAACAGATGGAAAATATGACACTAAAAACTTCATGTAAACACAGTGAAACACGAATGTATCCGGTGAACTGTTTATTTTCATAAACGGGACAGATGTCAATTAGAAAACATCTCCAAGTAGAAAAAACAAAAGTGCTTATTTCAACAAACGTTTAAATAAAAATGTTTTAAATGACCAAAATAAAAGACATTTTGAGAAAGTGCTTCACATGTTTTTTGAATGCATTTTTTAACATTTTAGCTTTGAGGTAGAACTTCATTGCTCATAATCTACGTTTTGTTCATTTTAACGAGAGCAAACTGAACTTCAAGTACATCTGAACGCTTGTGAACTCTCTTCCTCTTCCTCCTCACATGGGGACGTCTTGGGGGACGTCTTGGTACTTGATCAGGTAGTATGGGTAACACTGGCAGCTGTCAAACACCACAAACAGGGAGGGGTTGTCCTTGTTGTCCACGCAGGTGTCGTAGCGGAGGTGCTTGGTCCCGGGGCTGAGCGGCGGCGGGCGGCGGTAGTTGCTCCTCCCCACACTCGCCTTCCCCACCAGCACTTTGGCCAGGAACATGTGGCGGACCTGGCTGGGTCCCGCCTTGGCCGAATAGCCGTGTGACAAGGTGGCGGTTGTGGCAAAGTAGGAGCCGCAGCCGTAGGTCGTCCCGTTGACGCCGGACACGCGGGGGTCGAAGTTGTTGCGGCAGATGTCTTCGGCGGCGTCCCTGGTTGTGCCGTGGAAGAGGTGTCTCTCCAGGGGCTCTGTGGACGTGTGCTGCTTCTGCATGTCCGTCTTGTGCCTGCGGAGGACACGTTCCACAGCTCTTGTCTGAAGACATATTTAAATCTACCGTGAAACAGTCGTGTTCACTGTCGGATTTACCTTTGGTACTTGTCCCAGTGCAGGAGGTTCTGGACCTGCTGGATGCTGACCACCTCCACCTTGCTCTCCAACAGGCTCCGGTAGAAGAAGTTGCAGACCTTGTGGTGGGTCTGCGTCCCCGCCGGGACGTCTACCAGGCTGTACTCCTCCTCCGGGGCCAGACACCACACCGGAGGATACCAGGAGCTGAACTCCTCCAGGGGGTCCACGCTGAAGTTGGCCCCGAGCAGATCACCAGCAGGCCTGGTGGGCTTGAGCAGGATTCCCGTCCTGATGTGTGGGAAGAAGAGGAAGGAAGGATGTTAACGTGATGAAGAGGAACCTGCAGGTTCGAGTGTGTGGCCGTGTGAAGCTCCAGGATATTAACTGCAGGTACGGCTGCATGGACTCCGGGGAGCGGAACACCGGCCGGCAGCGGACTTCTCTCTGCAGCCCGGTGGAGACATGGGTCTGGGTCATGGTGGTGAAGTCCAGATTGTACTCCTGCAGGCCCATGAAGAAGGAGCACTCGGGCTCCATCTCCGCCATCGTCTTCATCAGCAGCTCGGACACGTCCTGCAGGGAGACGAACCAATCGGTGAACAGGAGGCACCGAAACACAAAGTTACAGTAAAAGAAGAACATGAACCTTTTTGTATTCTTCCCAGCCGCTGTCGTTCAACCAGTAGATCTTCCATCTGCTGGGGAAGTAGGGGTTCCTGTCGGAGTTGGAGAGACGTCTCACTCCTCCGTACCTCGACAGCTCGTCCAGCTCCATCGATTCAAAGAACACGGTGCAGCTCACGTGTCTGCAGGGGGTAAAAGCACCAGAAGACTCAAACTCAAACTTTTGGATTCAGGGAGACGGCGGCGCTCCGACTCACCCGTCGATGGACACCACCTCCTGGGCGGCGTCGCAGTAGCTCCGCTCCAGCAGCACCTGGAAGCGAGGCGAGATGCTGACCCACGTGTCGGTGAGCGAGCACAACAGCTGCCAGTGGTAGGGGAACGGCGTGTGGTGCTTCCTGCACCTCCCCCCCGCAAGACACAGGCCTAAGAGGAACCTGTCGCAGATGTCCACGTCCGAGGAGCTCCTGGTGTGGAAAGGACAGGGGGCGGGGGGTCTGGGCGGGGCCGGCGGCCTGGTGGGGGGTGCGGGGGTTGGGGTCCGGATGACGGCCAATTTCCTGGTCTTGGCGCCGGGCTGGCGGGGGGGCTGGAGTTGGGAGATGATGAGCGGCAGTGGGACGATGAGGGAGGTGGTCGGGTTCGGGGGGGTCATCTGAGGTGGGCATGGGGACAGATGGGTGCCGGTTTGGGAGAAGGTGAGCAGGGCGCTGGGGGGGCACTGGGAGGCGTCACACTGCTGCTGGGTCATGACAGAAATCGCTGAGGACCAGGCGGCGATGGAGGCGCCCTCGCTTCTCCTGGAGGAGGCGTCCCCCCCCCGGTCGGAGGTCACCGGGGTCAAGCGGACGCCCACGCTGTAGGCGTTGGCGCTCCAGGTGACGTGGACGCGCTGGGACCTCACGGCGTCCCACACCGGGAGGCTGGTGTCGGTGTCGGGGGGGATCTCCAGCAGGAGGAGGGACGGGCTCAGCAGCGTGACCCGGGACGAGTTGGACGGGGGCGGGACGACGTCGGACGCCATGTTTCTCTTCACGCCTCGGCCGGATGAGACGTCAGCCATCTTGAATTTCCTAAATGAGAAAACTCAGAAGATCATAGAGGAAAATAAACTGAATTAAAAATCAACTGAATTACATGTTTGACTATTAAACAGATTATAAATGCATTAAAAACATTTAAAATCCACAGTACAGAATTAAGCTAATGTTATAATAAGGATATAATAATAATAATAATAAACGTATGAATATGTATTTCTCTGAATATTTGATGATCTGCCTTTAGGTCCATCCACAGGAAATCATCATCTGCTGAAGCTCCAATAAACAACATGAAGTATTAAACACGTGGTTATGATTTTTAAAACGCAGTTGATCTCCACATGCTCAGTTAGCACAGCAGCTAATGAGCTAGCATCTGATCAACAGGAGAAACTGATGGAAGCTGATTTACCTGGACTTTACTTTGTGTTCCAGCTGCAGCTGCTCAGTTCAGCACGAGAGGAAAAGAACTGATTCACGTGCGAACTCAACTTTAACTCGTATTAAAGTTATTAAAATAAAGATTCGTACGTCGATGTAAAAAAAAGGAGGAGGAGGGGGAGGGGGAGGAGGCAGGAAGTAAGGAAGGAAGGTGGGAAGGAAGGAAGGTGAAGGAAGGAGCCCAACTAATTAAAGTTAGAAATTCATTTCCACGCCGACTTGAATAATATTTACATACACACACAATTCAGCCCATAACAATTAATAACGATGTATATTAACATTTTTAAATATTCAGTTTCATCTGAAATGGTTGTTGATAATAACAATAGTAGCAAAAACAATAGAAGTAAAATAACAATAACTAAATAATACATATTTTATAATAATAATAATAACAAATATATATATATAATAAAAGAGCCATCTGTGTCATATATATATATATATGATATGATCTGTAAATATATTGTATAAGCTGAAATAATAATAATGGCAGGTATTCATCTGTCCAGGGTTTCTGTGCACTGCCCCGCCCCCCCCCCAGTCCAATGTAGGGATATGAACATCTTATATATTGAAATGGCTGATGTGCATATGTTTAATTGTTTCTACTGTAATAATCGTAAACTTAAAAAGTGGAATATTTTCTCGGGGAAGTCGTCTCCTTTATCTTGATCAGAACCAGAACTTGATGAGTTCTTCTTGGTTTCTTGGAAAATCTGTTCAGTAGCTTTATTATAAAACAAACAAACAAACCACTCACTGTTTCTTTTAAGGCTTAAAACATCTGGTGGCTCCTAAAACCACCGGAGGAACTCATAAGTACCACAAAATCAAGGGAAGTCTTTATATTAGTAAATGATTTATTATCAATTAGTTCCCACAAACCTCAATGACATCATTAGTGAGCACGTAAAGCTTTTTTTAGTCATAAAACAAACAGGACTGGGCTCAAGAGTTTGACGTGCAAGTGCAGAATCATTATGCAAACTTATATTCATAACAGGATAATTCTCTTAAATGCTGATTTCAAGGTCACAGAGTGTTAAGATATGAAGAACCACAGACAAGAGGGGGGGGGGGGGGGGGGGGGACCTTTCAAGTGCAGGGATCAAGTCGGAGTTGAATAATTCTCAGTGAGCAGATAAGGCATTCATCATGTGGACACTGTGGAGAAACACAAAAGATCTGATGCTCTTTGATTTCACCTTCTGAGCAGCCGCCTCGCTCTTTGTGTTATTCAAAGATGTTCCTCACACTTTTTTCGGGGGGAAGAAAAAGTTGTGTCCTCTCAAAAATACTCAACAACCTTCAGGGAAACTTCCTTGGGCTCCACGGTCAGAGGACACTGCTGACAGCCCACCCAGAAGTAAGGGAACACCCGCTCCACGATGGGGTGCTTGAAGGTGTAGATGAGCGCGTTGTCCTGCGGGTTGTGGAACGACACCCGGCCCTTGTCGCAGTCCAGCAGCACCCGGACCTTCTGCGGGTTGTTCTTCAGGGTGAGGCGGGTCAGGGGGGAGGTGCCCGCGAAGTACATCTTGTGGTAGAAGTACACGCACAGGTAGCCGTTCCTCAGCACCGACGACATCTTCTCCTTCCTCACCACCGACTCCTTGGCCACGCCGACCACCCACGCCGTGTTGTCGCCCACGTTCACGTCCCAGGAGTGTTTCCCCGAGGTGAAGCTCTCGCGGCCCAGCACGGCCGTGTCGGGATCGAACCTCTCCGGCGTGTCGGGCAGCAGCTGCTTCTCGTCGCTGTCGCAGACGCCGGAGAGGTCGTCCGACAGGGTGAGCCAGGGGGCGGCCGTGTTCGGGTCCAGAGTGACCGGGGCTGGAGGAAACAAGATGGAGGGCTGCTGTTAGATGTGGTTCATTCAAAACATCTAAAGGAAACTGCAGCTAAAACCTTCTGTCTGCTCAGATTCAGGTGTTTTACTTTTGGTTGTTACTTATGTTCAGAAAAGGCCACAACGCTCCTGTCTCTTTAAGGCCCCCCCTCTCGTTTAAGCCCACTCTGCTCTGATTGGCCAGCCGAACCAATCTGTTGTGATTGGTCAACCAATCGCTGCATGCCTTATGCTAATGAGGGGGTGTGACGTCACAATCCCCCGGAAGTATCGAGGTGTGTTTTCTGTCGGGACTTTTTAAACTTTACTTAACTTTGACGAATAGAAATAAAACTTAAATAAACAGTAGAAGAAATTAAAAAGTAAGAGAGCATCACGTGTCACCTTTTAAAGAATAAACCTGAGCGTGACCTGAAAAGTAACCGAGCACGTTCTCACTGTATTTGATGATTTTCTGCATCTTCTCCCAAACGTGGAACGTCAGAGATCCCACGTATTTGGCCACGTCGATGAGCGCCGCTGGAGCCGCGACCGGAGCTTCAGCTGGAGCGTCGGCGCTGCATGAGGACAATGAGGACAATGAGGACATGGACTTTGTGTCTCAAATTGTAAAGGAAAAGAAAAACTATAGTTTAAAATATAAAAGAGTTTCTACCTTGGCGGCGTCCCCTTGCATTTCTGAAAAACAAACACATTACAATTCACTTAAACAACTGAGATTCAAGTGTTCACGCTCATTTTTAAAGATGTTTACGTACATGAAGGACAAAGATGTCCTCTAAAGCCATCTCCTCCTCCAGCTCTGTGATGGACGCAGACACCGACGTTATATTCCTCTCAATCTCTTCGATCCTCTGCATCATCTCTCGCTTCCTCTCCTCTTCCTCGCTCCTCAGCTCCTCCATCCTGGCGTCCTCCTCCGCCTGCAGGAAGCTGTGGAGCTTCTGAAACTCCTCGCGGGTTCTTCTCTCCACGAACTGGGCCTGGACCTGAAATGAGAAGCAGCGTGTGACGGAGGAAGGTTTGGAAAATGATCGACGCGGTTAAAAACCAGTTCACACCAGGAACCAGCACCTGGATGTGCACCACAGTGTCCTCGTAGTTCTTCTTCATCTTGTCGAACGCGTCCTTCTTCTTCTGCAGCACGCCGATGGCCGACTTCATCTTCTCCTGAGTGGAGAGAATTCATTTTTTGAGAAACTTATGAACACGGCAGCTCATCAGGAGCTGAGACAGACAGCCCGGAGGAGGAGGAGCACATCAACATTCCACCTCAGATCTCCTCATCAGGAGGAACTCACCTTCACGTCGGCCACGGCCTCGCTGACGGGGCAGCAGTCGTGCAGCTTGTGTTTCCTGGAGGTGTGACACACCACGCAGATGGGCTCCTTGTCCAACAGGCAGAACAGCTTCAGCCTCTCCCCGTGCAGCGGGCACATCTCCCCCGGCTCCCCCGGTGGCTCCCCGGAGGCCCCCCCCTCCTCGGGGCCCTCGTCCTCGGGGGCGATCCAGGACTCGCACAGGTTCCTCAGGGTGAGGCTGGGCACGGGGTCGTCCACGCTCTGGGTCCTGCACAGGGGGCAGTCCCGGCTTCGGTCCCGCCGGGTCCAGTACCGCTGCAGGCAGGCGGCACAGAAGCTGTGGCTGCACTTCAGGACCACCGGGTCCTTGAAGATCTCGCAGCAGACGGGACAGGAGAGGTCCACCTCCTGGAGAGAGAGCCGTCCGGCCATGCTGACGCCTGGGAAACGAAAGTGGAACAAACACAGAGACACATGATCGAGCACAGGGACAGTTTGTGTTTATACCCACGAGCACTTTCACTTGGAGCTCTGCTGCACACAGACCAGTGATTAGAAGCTTTCACAGATCAGCTGAGTGGGAGTTTATACAAGAGGAGCTGGATGTAAACATACCCGACAGCCTGTGACAGGAGGACGTGCTGGACTGGGAGCACTTCCTGCTTCCTGTTGTGTTGAGTCACTTTAAGGAGGAGGAGACACAAGGTTTTAACCCTTAACTCACCCCCACATCTCACACAGACTCAATCTAAGCAGGTTTTCACACATTTGAAGCATGAAGACGGAGTAAATATACAATTATGTTAATTTTTATGGTTTTGTTTTAACAATATTAGCTTTTTTGCTTGTGAACTGTGTTGAACATCCACCTCTTCAGGCTCTGAAGTGTTTGAAAATACAGAAATGAATGTTGCCTGAGGTGCAGATACAAGATTCTGCATCAGTGTTTAAAGATTTACAAGCCAGATAAGTCAAGAATAACTGGTTTGAGTTCAAACTTAAAGATTCAATAAGACTTAAAGCAGCTGAACCATTAGTTTAAAATGGGCTTAATAAGAAAAGTAATACAATACAGATGAAGACTACACAGCACTTTATTTTCAATCACGAAGTTTCACCTCGTTTAATAGCAAAAAATAACAAATTAAAACCAAAACCTTTCAGAAACATAAACACTTGAACGTACACGTGATGAGAACAACACTAAAACACCA
Source organism: Pleuronectes platessa (assembly GCF_947347685.1). Lineage (NCBI taxonomy): Eukaryota > Metazoa > Chordata > Actinopteri > Pleuronectiformes > Pleuronectidae > Pleuronectes > Pleuronectes platessa. The sequence goes on along the minus strand of NC_070647.1, from coordinate 16,187,577 downwards.
GAAACCATCTTTGGCTTCACTTTTTGGAGCCGTCATATCGTCCATCTTTGGGTCAGCTGGTCAGAACCCGGGAGTCGGAGCTGCAGAGGAAGATTTCACTGACTGACATTAAAAACCTGCAGCTTTGGCCCCGTGATGTGATGGAGGGGTCGTGACCTTCACTCCGTCCAGTCACCTTTAACAGGAGCTCCAGCATGAAGACACTTTCTTTCCTCGAGTTGCTTTTGAGTGAGATTTCTTCAGAGGCTCCTCTCCGTCTTCTCACGAGAGCGACAGCACAGATGTTCTGTTTGACGTCCATAACAGACGAGCTGAGTTTCCAGCAGATGTTCCAGGTTGTTTGTTTGTTTTTTTCTTCTTCTTCCTGGAACCACTCAGGATGTTATTATTTTTTTAAAGGCGTGCTGAGCTCGGCTTCATCCGAGCCATAAATCATTTCCTTTGTTTATATTTTGTTTCATAAATTATGAATAAAGGTCTTTACAAAGCTATTTAAGTTTTCACACACTGCAAAGTTATTTTATTTATAATTGGAACTTGTCATCGGTGCTTTGTGGAATTTTGAGAAGATGTTTTTGTTGTTAACACTTCATGTGCCACAAGTTAAGTTAATGATATATAGATATGAGTTATGAGATATGTTCCATCTATTACAGCTTTTTAATCCAGAAACCTTTTTATTCGCAAGTGCTCCTTACATAGGATATACCATCATTTTATTATTAGATACATATCTTTTATTTTTATTATTTTAACCCTCTTTTTAAATCATTTCAAATTTTAAATAATAGTTTTTCTTTTTCAATTTAAACTGAAATAATTAATTAATGACTAATATAAAAAACAAATGATATATATCATTTAATATTCATTTTATATTTAACATCAAACAGGTGAATAATCCAGTAAAACAAATCTAATTTCCTGTTTTTTTATAGTTATATTTTTAATAAAAGTAATTTACTTTATGGTATCTACTCTTATTTCAGATTTTTTTTAAATAAAAAGTCTGTTTTATAACTATAACTACTTATGTTGCGAAACAGGAAGGTTCATAAAATAACTGCCGCTGTTGAGTATCTGTCATCATTTCTGATTCATGCAATTTAAATCTGATCCCACGACACTGAGCAATAAAATGTGTCACCAGCTTCAACTCAGAGAAGTTGACAGGTTCCCTCTGCTGCAGTATCTCCTGCAGCCACTAGATGTCAGGATTCACCCGCGTTGGCAGGAAGTCGTTCCTCTGCTCCTGAGGCTTCATTCAGACGAGTGGGTGAAAACAGACAAACATCAGGAGATAAGATTTGATCTGTGTTTCTGAACCACGACAGAAGAAATACCTGTGACCTCTGGGTGGAGCTGTTCAACGTGCACATCTACCTGGGTGTCACAGTCCCCCCCCCCCTGCAAATTGGTTGTCAGCTATTGTGGCCCTGGCTAATAGGGATTCATTATTGCTGGCGTTCGCAGGGCTTCATCAGGGCTTAAGGGTGGGAGAGCGAGAGAAGGTGTGTGTGTATGTGTGTGTTTGTGTGTGTGTGGGGGGGTGTTGTGTCAATCTCCCAGCGTCTAATGAGGACAGGCGGGCGAACACGCTGCAGAGACAACCTCAGTCAGACCTGTCTAACCACATGATACTTCACAGACAGCATCAGGACCACTCACCAAGCCGTGACAGAGCCGAGCTGCTAAAACCATCTGTGCACGATCTCCCCCCCCCAACCCTCTTTTGGGGAATTGATGACTGCAGCTGAAGGGGGGGGGGGTGCATTACAAAACATCATGAGTGAAGCATCAGACTTTCATATTTATTTCAGCCTTGTACAAGCCAATTTGCAAAATGTGGGACAAAAAGTCAATAGTCCATTAGGCCGCTGGGCGGTGTGGTGACGCTGGACCATGAAGAGTCGGCCGGTGATCGGTGGATTTACGGAGAGAGGCCTTGGAATGAAGAAACAAGGGAGGAGGAGGAATGAAAGAAAGAGAGAAGCTGGTTTTATATTGTGTGGATCGATGGATTGATTGCATTAAATACAATAAAGGATAATTATTACAGCGTGAAATTAGCTGAACATGCATCAAGTGTAGTTTTTGGCCTCTTGAATAGATTCACTCAACATTCACTCTTCTTTTAGCTCCGTCTTGGGTCTCCACCACCTGCTGAGGGAAATATTAAATAAAAATAAGTTCTGTTTCTAATCCTCTGTTCCGTTTAAACTATTTTTAATGTAAAGCAACTTGCGCTGCAGTGTGAAAAATGCTGTATAAATAAAGTTAATTAAAAGTTTTATTATGATGCCATCTGCATCAGCCAGAAGCCATTTGATGCTGCACAGGTATTATTTTAAAACAGCTTCCTGTTGAGGCGATGAAGTTTACTGCGAGTTGATGCATTGGGGACATTAGGCAAGAACAAATTATTAAATATACTAAAGAAGTCGGCACTTTTAAGACGCCACTCTTCTGCTCAAGTGTCCCACTGAGCTGTTTGACTCCAGCCGCGTTTGAATCTCTCTCAATATTTGAAGGATATTTGCAGGATAATAACATTCCAGCGCGTATTGAAAGTCCCCGCAGTAAAACGATTACAGTCAGTGGGCAGCAGCTGAGTCAGTGTGCGGAGCGGACAGGACATTATGAGATTAATCTCCAACTTTGGTAATTGTAATTGCTGCCACAGAGGCAAGAGAGGGGGGGGGGGGGGCTGGTGATGGGGAGAGAGAGGGCACCAGAAGCGATTTCCTGCCGTATCAATATTTGATCTTTTCAGTTTAAAATACTTGTGACGCGTCGACAAATCATTTCTCCACCGCCATCAGAGAGGGAGACGCTGCGCCTCCATATTCCATCGGAGGGGTTCTCTTTTCATCTCATCTCCTCTTCCACACATGAATTGAGTGCTCCCTGCAAAATTGGATTAAACGCACAATTTGATTACGTTGTGCGAGGCACTCTAAAGCCTCGGTACCTTGATTTTTGGTCACGTATTGATTTCTCTCCTTTGGATAATGGCGCGGGAAACTTTTGACGACAATCTGACACAGCCCTGTGTGTGTGTGTGGGAGGCCATGACTGAAAACACACACTTGCTTGTTGCTCACAAACACAAACACACACACCAACGTGAATGTGCATGAGGCAGAACCTACACGTTTCTTTTTGGAGGAGCTGCTGGGAAAAAACCTCCTTGAGTCTCTGGAAGGTTGCCAGGTTGTGCAGATTCACAGGAAAGCCACAGTTATCAGTGTTTCCCTCACACACACACAGACAGACACACACACTCTCCCATGCACACCTGCACACAGCGACCCAGCCCAGTGGAGTTTAAAGGAGTGACATCAATTCAATAAGCCCGGGCTGACAGGAGCGTAATACAGCAACACAGCTGCTCTCTCTTTATCTCCCCGTGAACCCATTTCCCCCGCCGGCTTCCTCCTCTTCCCTTTAAACTCTGCCTCAGCAAAAGCAGAGTGATGACAATTTTGTTTTTTTTTCGCCGGATGAATCTGTGCCGTCTGCGATGACCCAAATCTTTATTAGGTTTCTTTTTTTTTGCCGTAAAAAAGAGAGAGAGAGAGAGAGAGTCAGGAAATGGCGTCTGTGTGGTGTCAGGGAAAAGGCTTTTTTCTTTCCCCTGCAGGACTCGAGTCACTTTTCATTTTCATGTCACCTTCGAAAAATTGGAGGAAGCAGGATATCAACTGCTCCTGTTCGTGGGAAAGAATCTCCATTAGAGCGCCGGGGGGGGGCTGGCATTGACCGTCCCTATGTGGGTCATGTGGTCCGGGGTCGAGGCCCCAGCCGCCTGTCACCATCGATGTGTCACCTCGGCTGTGGCGTGACATGCCGGGTGGCGGGCGGGGATCTTTCCCAGAGGCGGGGGGGGGAGGGCGATGTTATCGTGCTCGCATCCCTACAGCACGTTCGGGGGGGCTTCGACTCGAATGTGATCATCACCTGAGGATCTGATCTGCTGCTTCAAACTCCATCGTGTGTGAGGATTTGTTCTGCCCCGGGCTCCCCTTCATTTCATCAACCAGAGGGAGGCGGGGTCTCTTTAGGGCCCAGATGGATGTGCTCGCCCGGCCAGCATCACCCCCCCCCAGGGCCACTAACACGTCATAGTGCACATTAAAAGACGGATACCCCCCCCCTCCGAGGGTCTTTGCTGTACTGGATGGAGGCGGCAGAATCCCCTGCTGACCTCTACAAGTCCTCTACGTGTGTGTGTGTTTGTGTTTGTGTGTGTTTATCACTACGTGCTCCTACGGGGGGGGGGGGGGATAAAAGCACCCATAGAGTGTAATTTGCTTGATAAACGACCTGATAGCCGTGACCTGGACAAAACAACAGCAGAGAAGAGACACAGCATTAAAGATACATGAGGCTTTTGTTTTTAGGCTGTTTGTCTCGATAGATAAATCAAACACATCAGCGATGGGTCAAATATTTGCCGGGTGTTTCCCCGACAGGAGTTTTGTGCGACCCGAGTTATGATTTAAGAATCCGGGGGGGGGGGGGGGGTGGGGGGGGGCACACGTCACTTTTGCACGATGATATTAGTATATAAGTATTTCATCTCAGCCGCGAGGAGGATTTGAATGATATGAATTGCAGCTTTCACCTGATTTTGAAAAAAGTGTCAAACAGTACATCCTGTAATCTGGGAAGTCTTAGTACAGTATGTACATCACACACACACACACACACACAGTCAGACACACACAGTCGGACACACACTGATTCAGAAACTCAGAGGTGCCATCGAGGCCACAGCTGCAAACAGCAACACCACCGCCCACATCGTGTCTGTCTTCATTTCCCATCATGCTTTGCTCCACCGTGTCCCAGCAGCCCTTTGTCCTCACATGAAATCAGACATCACATGAGAAATTCACTTTTCTTCCTGCACATTGCAATGTGCTCAAATTCCATTTAAAAAATAAATCTTTGCACTTTTTAAACTCTTACTGTTTATACTTGGCAGCCGTAAACCCCCCCCCCCCCCCCGTCCTTTACAAGAGGACACATTGAACCGGCCTCGTGATGGATGGTTTTGCTGTGGGGGAAAGAATCAGTCATCACCATAAAAAGAGATTTAAAGGGGCTAATAAACATGTGTAATAAAAGCTACTGTACAGAGAGCTCTGGCTGGATGTAAACACACTGGAAAGGTTACTGCAGAGAGCGTGAGGATCATAAACAGAGTCAGAAACCAGGTTTCACTCGATGGAGAATCTTGTTTGCACATCTTATATATGATGTACTGCAGCTGCTAATAAGCACATGTACATATATACACAGCACATGTATGAATAGGTGTATTAAACTGATTCAATGCATTTTAATGAGGAG